>NW_028261385.1:10468538-10633537 GCF_051295495.1 Thamnophis sirtalis
AATACACTGAACCAGAAGAGCCCAAATGAGTCTTTTTAGAACAATAGGGTTTGAAGGGGTCTTGGAGAGCTTCTAGTCCAATCCCCTTACTCTAGAAAGAGACCTGGTTCCATTCTGGACAAAGGGCTTTTTCAAAAGATGTCCCTCTTGAGTTCAGTGGGAACAGCACTGAAGATCCAATTTTGTAGCCCTCCTTTGGGAATGGCTAAGGGGGATAACTTAGGGACATCACCCTGCAATCAAAAGTGCCTATAGTCAAGGCTACGGTTTCCCCAGTTGCAATGGATGGCTGTGAAGGTTGGACCGTAAGGAAGGCTGAGCGCTAAAGAATCAAGGCCTTTGAACTCTGGTGCTGGAGAAGACTCCTGCGAGTCCCTTGGATTGCAAGGCGATCCAACTGGTCAGTCCTAGAGGAGATCAACCCTGACTGCTCTTTGGAAGGCCAGATGCTGAAGATGAAACTCAAATACTTTGGCCACCTAATGAGAAGGAAGGACTCCCTGGAGAAGAGCCTCATGCTGGGAAAGATGGAGAGCAAAAGAAGAAGGGGATGACAGCAATCAAAAGTGCCTATAGTCAAGGCTATGGTTTTCCCAGTTGCAATGGATAGCTGTGAAGGTTCGATTATAAGAAAGACTGAGCGCCAAAGAATGGAGGCCTTTGAATTTTGGTGCTGGAGAAGACTCCTGCGAGTCCCTTGGACTGCAAAGCGATCCAACCGGTCAGTCCTAGAGGAGATCAACCCTGACTGCTCTTTGGAAGGCCAGATCCTGAAGAGGAAACTCAAAGACTTTGGCCACCTAATGAGAAGGAAGGACTCACTGGAGAAGAGCCTCATGCTGGGAAAGATGGAGAGCAAAAGAAGAAGGGGATGACAGCAATCATAGTCAAGGCTATGGTTTTCCCAGTTGCAATGGATAGCTGTGAAGGTTCGATTATAAGAAAGACTGAGCGCCAAAGAATGGAGGCATTTGAATTCTGGTGCTGGAGAAGACTCCTGCATTGAGTCCCTTGGACTGCAAAGTGATCCAACCGGTCAGTCCTAGAGGACATCAACCCTGACTGCTCTTTAGAAGGCCAGATCCTGAAGAGGAAACTCAAAGACTTTGGCCACCTAATGAGAAGGAAGGACTCCCTGGAGAAGAGCCTCATGCTGGGAAAGATGGAGGGGAAAAGAAGAAGGGGACGATGGAGAATGAGGTGGCTGGATGGAGTCACCAAAGCAGTCGGCATGAGCTTAAATGGACTCCAGAGGATGGTAGAGGAGAGGAAGGCCTGGAGGAACGTTGTCCATGGGTCGGACCTGATTTCACAACTAACAACAATAACAACTAGAGAGATAAGACCCTACCTAGCAAGTAATGCCCCCTTAGAAATCCCTACAACTTCCATTGTAGTACAACAGTCACAAATTGGGTGGCCTCTGTGTCATTGCTTTCCAAAGGCAAAGTGAATGTTCTCTGGTTTAACAGAGAAAAACGTGACCCGTTAAAACCGCGGTCTACTAAAGCACGCTCGACGAAAGCGCGTACCTGACATCATCATCAGCGTGACGAAAAAAATTAAAAATAAATTAAATTGAAATTAAAATAAAATTAAAGCAAGCCGATTCACATAAAGGTACGGGTTAGGTTTAGGGTTAGGGTTAGGTTAAGGGTTAGGGTTAGGTTTAGGGTTACGTTAAGCGTTAGGGTTAGGTTTAGCGTTAGGTTAAGGGTTAGCGTTAGGTTAAGGGTTAGGTTAAGGGTTAGGTTAAGGGTTAGGTTTAGGGTTAGGTTTAGGGTTAGGTTAAGGGTTAGGTTTAGGGTTAGGGTTAGGTTTAGGGTTAGGTTAAGGGTTAGGTTTAGGGTTAGGTTTAGGGTTAGGTTTAGGGTTAGGTTTAGCGTTAAGTTAAGGGTTAGGTTTAGGGTTAGGTTTAGGGTTAGGTTTGGGGGGGTTAGGGTAAGGTTTTCGCTTTAATTTTAAATTTACCGCTCACAGCGTGATGTTTTCGTCGTGCTGTGATGACGTCACGTACGCGCTTTCGTCGAACGTGCTTTTGTCTACCGCGGTTTTGTGGTGGAACCGAGAAAAATTGGACCAATCAAAGACATTCAGAAGTGGAAAGAAAACCACTCGCATCTGAATCTTATAGACCTTTTCATTAATATTAACATTAACAATCCTCCTGCTATTACAGCCCTTCTTCCTCATACAGAATGCTACATCATGGAGCAGGCAGTCCCAAGGGCCAATTTGTCAAGGTGGCTCTCCCCCCCCCCCCCCCCCGACTTCTTAAACCTTCCATTTAGCATCCTTGGAAGACTTGAAATCTTAATGTTTATTTTTATATTTATTAATATTAAGAGGGAGGAAAAATGTATTTCTTGACAATGTACATGGATTGTAAAGATTTGTGGGGGTTCTGATCAATACCTCTCTTCAAATCAGAATTGTCATCTTTATAAGGCAGCTGTTCCAATCTTCTAAATGTGATACTTCCCTGCCCCCCCCATCTGTTCTAGCACCCCAACGCCCTTTCCTGATCCTCTGATGGGATCTTTCTGATTCTAATATGTATATCTAGTTCAATGAAAAGAAGGACTAGGGGAGACATGATAGCAGTCCTCCGATATCTCAGGAGCTGCCACAAAGAAGAGGGAGTCAAGCTATTCTCCAAAGCACCTGAGGGCAGGACAAGAAGCAATGGGTGGAAACTAATCAAGGAGAGAAGCAACCTAGAACTAAGGAGAAATTTCCTGACAGTGAGAATAGTTAATCATGGGAACAACTTGCCTCCAGAAGGTGTGAATACTCCAACACTGGAAGTTTTTAAGAAGATGTTGGATAACCATTTGTTTGAAGTGGTTTCCTGCCTAAGCAGGGAGTTGGACTAGAAGACTTCCAAGGTCCCTTCCAATTCTGTTATTCTATTCTATTCTATTCTATTCTATTCTATTCTACTCTACTCTACTCTACTCTACTCTACTCTACTCTACTCTACTCTACTCTACTCTACTCTACTCTACTCTAATGCAGGGATCTCCAAACTTGGCAACTTTAAAACTTTAAGAACATCTCCCAGAATTCCGCAGCCAGGAATTATGGGAGTTGAAGTCCACAAGTCTTAAAGTTGACGAAGTTTGGATTGCCCCGTTCTCATGCAATCAAATTCTTGTGGTTGTTAGTTCACAAAAAAGGAAGATAATTGTAGCCTCAAGGAAGTTTGCCCCGCAGATGAATTAGGACTACAACACTCACATATTTGGGGAAGTCTGGGACTTCATCCTTAACAAACCTGGAGAGGAAACCATAATTGTTTTGGTTTTTCTTCCATATTGTTGAAATTATAATCTTTGTGATTATTAACCCTGCAAGCCAGAAACGGTGCACTCTGTGTCTAAACCTTAATGGGAATGATTGCCAACTAAGCTAAAGAGAAAAGAATATATTTGCAGAACTATTTACACTCATTTTTAGATTGTGCTGGCTTTGAGTATCGTTCTGGTTTGATGCAATTTTTCAGCAATGGGATTCATACGTCTTGACTTTAGGATATCGGCAGAAAAGCTACCATAAATTCCCTCTATTACCTCCAGGGTTTATCTTACTTTCTATAGTAGTCTAGGGAGATGAAAACTCCACATTTCTAAATATGCTTATTCGCAGGATGTGACTGCCAACAACTTGAATCTTTTTATCATATTCTGCAGACATCCGCACCTGACTTGTGATCACAAGTCAGGCTTGGGAAAATAGTTACAGACCCCTCGCATCCTGGACACAAATGGTTTCAACTCCTACTAGAGTACTCTACACCAAGACAACTAGACATAAGAACAGTTTTTCCCCTGAACGACATCACTCTGCTAAACAAATAATTCCCTCACCACTGTCAAACTATTCACCAAGGCTGCATTACTGCTACTATTAGTTTACTATTAGTTCCTATCACCCATTTCCTCCCACTTATGACTGCGGGGCTGTAACTTAGTTGTTGTATCCTTAGGATTTATATTGATAAATTGTTTCCTGATTGCTTATTTGTACCCTAGGACTACCATTAAGTGCTATACTGTTGCAGCAGATCCCTGGCATTGGCTATATAAGGTTATCCAACCTCTCCCCATCTGGGATATCCATATATCACATAAATCCATATATTGGATTTGTGGCACACTGGCCTATGAAATCCTTCCTGCAGATTGGGCGGGCTCCTGTGTTCTTGGATGGATAAAACCTTCATTCTTTTTGTTGCCCATCCAATCACGACAGGTGCTAGGAGTCCCAGTGTATGACTCAGTGGGCCCCATCCGTCAGAAGAGGGAGGTGGACACAGCCTTCTCTAACTTTCCTTGTAAGGAACTGACTGAATATGAGAAATCAGACACGTGAAGCTCAGAGAGAATTGTATGCACCTATGGGAGGGCCACTTGGGCTGAGGATGGGTCTTGGGGTTACCGCACCCCAATCTACATGATCAACTGGATCATGCGCTTGCAGGCAGTATTGGAGTTGGCTGGGGAGAGGATTTGATAATCACTTCCCTATTGTAACTTGGAATTTTATGAGAATCATGTATTTGTAATTTCCCCCAAAATGTCTTTTTACTGATCTCAGCAGAGTGATGACCTTAAAATGTATCCGCCTATTGTAACGCCTCCTGATTTGTAATGTTCAATTAAAAAGTATAAAATCTCTGCCAGGGGATAGCCCCGGCAGTTCAGTCTTGGTGCCAATCCTACTGAACTCTGGATGCGTCCAAAATAAAACCTGTCTTCTCTTGGAACCTCGTGGTCTTGGCTCCTTGTCTTTCGTAAGTAGATTGCAAACCTCAAATCTGCTGCAACAATACCTTCTTGACGAATGTATCTTGTCTTTTTATGTACACTGAGAGCTTACGCACCTAAGACAAATTCCTGGTGTGTTCAGTCACGCTTGGCCAATCAAGAATTCTATTCTATCACTTTCAAGAGGGGGCACAATTGTGTAGATTCTAGCTCTGCTTGGAGCGCAGAACAGGATTGAGCCTGATTAGGAACTGGATGGGAAACTATCAAGGCATCGCTGGATGGACTAAATTGCGAAGAATGTAATTGTGAAACCACTTCTAAGTTGCTTATGAGGTCCTTGATGCTGTCTTACTTGGTGGTTTTCTTGTAGACATTTCATTACCCAATTAGGTAACATCGTCAGTGCTATTGAGTGTGGGATTTGCTCAGGATTGGCAGAGTAAACTACCTCAACGTATAACAGTTCATTTAGTGACCGTTTCAAAGTTACAACGGCACTGAAACAAGTGACCTATGACCATTTTTCGGACTTACGAGCGTTGCAGAATCCCCATAGTCATGTGATTTACATATGGATGATTGACAACTGATTCATATTCAGGCATATATATATATATATATATTTATTGCAGTATCCCGTGGTCATTATACCCTTTTAAGGTGATCTTTTTTTGCAAACAAAATCAATGGGAAAGCGAGATTCACTTAACAGCGGGTGTGGCTGACTAAACAACTGCAGTGATTCTTGCCACAAATGTGGCAAGAAAACTCACAAAACGGGGCAAAACTCCCTTAACAAATTTCTCACTTAGCAAACATCAATTTTGGACTCCGCTGTGGTCGTAAGTCGAGGACTACCTGTACTGCAAGGACAAGCTATCTGCATCAACGAGCAAACCCACACTCACTAGCACTGATGATGTTACTCAGTTAGGTAAGGAAACATCTGCAAGAAATAGCCAAACTCTGCACTATGGACTCCAGTTCAACCCTGAGCTACAAATATTCTTGTCTATTTTCCTTCCCCCCAAAAAACAACATCAATACATCCAGGGGGACTTTGGGAGTTGGACTTCATTCCTAATCAGCTTTACTACTTAAATCAGGGGTGTCCAAACTTGGGAACTTTAAGACTTGTGGACTTCAACTCCCAGAATTCCCCAGCCGACTGGCTGGGGAATTCTGGGAGTTGAAGTCCACAAGTCTTAAAGTTCCCAAGTTTGGACGCCCCTGACTTAAATGTATTTTGGACTGAAGGCTAATACTCAAATGGCTATTCGTTGTGTCAGTTTGGAAGGCCAGGGAAATTAAAACAAGAAGTTTCCACTGGTAACCCGTGTTAAGTTCCTTTTTTGTGGATTACACACTTGGCTTGGATTTTTGTCCCAAATTTAGTCTTGTAAGTTTGACGGGGATGGGGTGGGGGGTGGGGGAAACAGCTTTTCAGTGACTTTGGTGGGGGGGAATGATATGATTTGGAAAGGAAGGTAGCATTTTGCAGGCAGCAGAAATAAAATGATAGCAATAGCAGTTAGACTTATATACCGCTTCATAGGGCTTTCAGCCCTCTCTAAGCGGTTTACAGAGTCAGCATATTGCCCCCAAGAACAATCCGGGTCCTCATTTTACCCACCTCGGAAGGATGGAAGGCTGAGTCAACCTTGAGCCGGTGAGATTTGAACCACCGAACTGCAGCTTAGCAGTCAGCTGAAGTGGCTGCAGTACTGCACTCTAACCACTGCGCCACCTCGGCTCTTTTCGAGGTGATTATAGGTGGTCCTCAACTTACAATTTGTTGAGTGACTGTTCAACGTTACAAGGGAACTGGGTTAAAATGACTGTCTTTGGAGCAGCATTCCTGTGGTCGCATGATCATATTTGGGGTGCCCGGCAATGGGCATGTGTTCATAATGGCTGCAGTCAGAATTGGGTTGAAAATAGCAATAGCAGTAGACTTATATACCGCTTCATAGGGCTTTCAGCCCTCTCTAAGCGGTTTACAGAGAGTCAGCATATTGCCCCCAACAACAATCCGGGTCCTCATTTTACCCACCTCGGAAGGATGGAAGGCTGAGTCAACCCTGAGCCGGTGAGATTTGAACCGCTGAACTGCTGATCTAGCAGTAGCCTGCAGTGCTGCATTTAACCACTGCGCCACCTTGGCTCTCAGTGCTACTGGTGTAATCCCAGTGCTACTGGTTTGCTCGTGCTTGCGTGCGCGCGACGCTTTTGCGCATGTGCAGAAGCGTCCGGGGTGGGTGGGCGGAGCCTCCCACTGCTGCCACTACCAGTTCACCCGATCCAAGCCGAACTGGGAGCAACCCACCCCTGGTTGCAGTATCCCAGGGTTTTGTGATCTTCTGGCAAGCAAAGTCAACGGGGAAGCCAGGTGTGATGAACTTAACCAACTGCAGTGAGCCGAGGTGGCGCAGTGGTTAAATGCAGCACTGCAGGCTACTTCAGCTGACTGCAGTTCTGCAGTTCGGCTGTTCAAATCTCACCGGCTCAAGGTTGACTCAACCTTCCATCCTTCCGAGGTGGGTAAAATGAGGACCCGGATTGTGGGGGCAATATGCTGACTCTGTAAACCGCTTAGAGAGCGCTGAAAGCCCTATGAAGCGGTATATAAGTCTAACTGCTATTGCTATTCCCTTCACAATAGCAGCCAGAAAGGTTCATAAAAACGGGGCAAAACTCACTTAGCAACTGTTTCACTTAGCAGCAGGAATTTGGGGCTCAAGAGCGGTTGTAAGCGTAGGGCTATGTGTATTAGGAGGCAAAACAAAACCCCAATAATTTAAGAATTATCGATTTAAATGAGAAACGTTCTGCCTGATTGGGTTCATATCATGCCACAAATGAAGCGAATGCCCGCGCGAAGCGACCCTCGGCTTCTGAACCTGCATCTCCCCAAGGAATAAACTAGACTGTTTCTCCTGAAGATGTGGTTTACACCAGTGTTTTTCAACCACTGTGCCGCGGCACACTAGTGTGCCGTGACATAGTGTAAGGTGTGCCGTGGGAAAAATACTTTATATATAGTCAATATAGGCAGAGAGTTAATTTTTTTTAACATTTTCTAATGGTGGTGTGCCTCGTGATTTTTTTCATGAAAAAAAGTGTGCCTTTGCACAAAAAAGGTTGAAAAACACTGGTTTACACAACTGGCTTCCACAGCTCCTACCTCACTGGGATTAAGAGCCGAGATGGCGCAGTGGTTAAATGCAGCACTGCAGGCTACTTCAGCTGACCCTTACTGCCTGCAACCCACCACTGTCCTTCTGCAGCCTTCCGACAAGCAAAGTCAGTGGGGAATCCAGATTACCTTAACAAGCAGGTGACTAATTTATCAACTGTAGGGGGTCACTTAACAACGGTGGCAAGCAAGGTTGTAAAATGGGGCAAAACTCACGCAACGAATGTCTCATTTGGGCTCAGTTGTGGTCCTAAACCGAGGACTGACTACCTGTGCTTGGAAACCACTTCTGGACTTTGTGCTCGAGATGGGGGGGGGGGGGAAATGAAACTTTGATTTTGGGTTTTGCTGATTGCTGTTATAGAAATGGCTAGTTTATATGAGTACACAAACATAAAAAGTGGAGGTTTGATGTTATTATCTTACTCAACTTATTCTACTGCGCTAAAAGGAGTGGGAAGTCGATGCTTTTTTCCCCCTTTCTTTTTCCCTCTGGCTCTACACCAGTGTTTCCCAACCTTGGCAACTGGAAGAGGTCTGGACTTCAACTCCCAGAATTCCCCAGCCAGCATTCGCTGGCTGGGGAATTCTGGGAGTTGAAGTCCAGACCTCTTCCAGTTGCAAAAGGTTAGGAAACACGGTTCCACCACAAAACCACGGACGACAAAATCGCGCTCGACGAAAGCGCACATTTGACGTCATCACAGCGCGACGAAAACATCGCGCTGTGATCGATAAATGTAAAAATAAAGCGAAAACCTTACCCTAACCCCCCCAAACCTAACCCTAAACCTAACCCTAACCCTTAACCTAACTGCTTTAATTTTATTTTTATTTCAAAAATAATTTTTTTCGTCGCGCTGTGATGACGTCAAATGCGCGCTTTCGTCGAGTGCGATTTTGTCATCCGCGGTTTTGACGGGTCACGAGGAAACACTACTCTATACTTTTCTTTTCCTATTGTTTTCTTTTTTTTCTTTTGTTTTTATATTATACTTTGATAAACCCATAAAAATTTTGAACACACACACAAAATACTCAGCAAGGAAATCCCAGCTCACAGCAAACCTCCCCCCCAACCCCCCCCATAGGAATACTTGTAGATTTCAGAGTGTGTGAATATTTACATCTTTATAGGGTGTTGTTGGGATCTCTTGGGCTGTGTGGACGGTGGGGCTGCCGGGAGGAGCAGACGGGGGCAGCGGTGGCGGCAGCTGTTCGGCCTCCGGGATAGCTGGGCTCTCCTGGCCAGCGAAAGGCCCCGTCGGGGCACCGCTGGAAGAGTTCGATCTCTCCCGGCAGCCCCCTTTGTCCGTCAGTCCCCGGCCTTGCTGGAAGTGGCCCACGGGATCCGCCGACCGGGACTCCCTTTCTTCTCCTTCCTCCTCCTCCTCCTCCCTCCGCTCTTCCTCCTCCTCCTCTTCCTCCTCCCCGGGCTGCCGATGGCTCTCCACGTCCACCTCCGGCTCTTCCTCCTCCTCCTCCTCTTCCTCTTCTTCTTCCTCCTCGCTGCTGTCTTCGCTGGGGAAGCTGCAACTGGTCCCTCCGGGGGAGAGAAGGCGGGGCCCGGCCGGCTGCAGGACAGGTTCGCGATCGGCCGGCAGGAGCAAGAGCGGCGGCGGCGAGGAAGGCCGGCCCGACGGCTGATGGTGCTGATGGAGCTTGGCTAGACTCTCCGAATCGTCCTTGCCGCCCACCGGACGGAAAGCGCTGGAGTGGTGGTAGGCAGAACCCCCCTTGGGCCTCGCTTGGCCGTCCAGCAGGTGGGCAGCGGGCACCGCGCCCTCGGAAGCGGGGGAACCGCCGCCCTCACCGCCGCCCCCTTCGAAAGCGCGCGGCTCCCGGCTGCTGCCCCCGCCCGCAGCGCCGCCAGCCTGCGGGGCGGCGGCGGGAGGCGCCCCCAACCCGGCAGCGGTCCCTTCGCCGCTGGGTTCGGCGGCCAGGTCTAGGAAAGCTTGGCGGAGCAGGCTGGAGCTCTCCCCGCCTAGGGCCGAGCAGCCCGGCGGTTGCGGCGGGGGCGGCGGCGGGGGCTGCAGGTAGGTGGGCAGCCCCGGAAGCCCCCCGGGAGCGCGGGGCGGCCAAAACATGCAGAAAGGCGGGTAGAAAGCGGCGGCGGCGGCCGCAGCCGCGTCTTTACGAGTCCCGGGCCAAAAGAGACCGGAGAGGCCGGTTCCAGCCGACGGGGCCCCCGAAGCCGCTTTGGGAGCCCCCGATCCTCCTTGACCCGCGACGCCCAGCCCGTCGCCTTCCTCCTTCTTGTGGCAGAGACTGAAGGCGGCGGCGGCGGCGGCCGGGAAGCCGTAAGGGTGCGGGAAGAGACCCCCGCAGGCGGGGAACTTCTGCAGGACGCCCCCGAAGGAGGCTCCCTTGCTGGGCACCGGGATGACCGGGTAGTTCCGCGGGGCTTTGCCGTGCGCCATCGCCGCGGCCGCCGCCGCCGCCGCCGCCACCGCTTCTTGGAGCTCGCTCTCGTCGTCGAAGCGGGGCCGCTTCTGGCTCAGGTCCGGCGGCGGGGGTGGCGGCGGGGGTCCGGCGAGAAGGTGCGGGCTCAGCAGGCCGCCTCCGCCGCTGCCCCCGCCGCCGGCTAGCCCCACTCCGCCGGTCCTGACCGAAGCCAGAGGGTGGCAAGGCGGCGGCGGCTGCGGGGGCCGCGGGTGGTTGGACGGGGCGGCCGAGGAGGGCAAGGCTCGCTTGCGGCTGCCGCCGTTGAACATGGCTTTGACGTCCTCCCAGGCGAAGACCAGCTCGTCCTGCGGGGTTTTGTCGGTCAGCTTGAGGTGGCGGCGCCAGGAGTTGAAGTTGGCGGCGTCGGGCTGCAGGTACTTGGCGTCGGGGGTGCGGTGCGAGTGGAAGATGAACTTGTTGGGCGAGAAGTAGAGGCTGCAGTAACTGCACTTGATGCATTTGGCCCGGGAGCTGTTGTAACGGGCCGGGATGAAGCTGCCCCGGCAGCCCCAGGCGCACTCGTGCGACACGTCGAAGGCGAAGTTATCGGGGAGCTTCGGCGGCCGGTTCTCGCCCAGGAAGGACTTGCAAAGGCGCTCGGCCTCCCGCTTGGTGATCATGCCGCAGCGGCGCGAGGAGATGGGCATAGCCCCGGCCCGGCGCAGGATCTCCAGCTGGACGGGCGTGCACTGCACGCAGGTGATGCCCAGCGCCACGCGACGGTTGTGGATCTCGTTGTAGCTGAAGTTCTTGAGCAGCGTGTTGGAGATCTGAGCCAGGCACAGGCGCTCCTGCCCGTCGATCACCAGCGAGACGATGGGGATGCCGTACAGGATGACTTGGCCCACCTGGTTCGGCTTCATGGCGCCAGCCGAGGAGACCGAGGAGCCCCGGGAGGCCGGAGGGGGCTGGGTCAGCGGTTCTGGCGGGAATGCGTTGGGCGGGGCGGTCAGGAGCAGTTCGGTGGGGGCCGGCAAAGGACTGCTGGCCATGGTCGTGGCCCCTTTGGGGTTCCTGGCTGAGTCCTGGGGAGAGAGAAAGAGAGTGCTGCATGAGGACTAGCGCCATTGAAAGGCTGAGTTCCTTCATTAGCGGCTCCCTAAATCTGCCTTTGCTGAGCAATTTGTATCCTATGACTATCATTAAGTGCTGTATCTTATGATTCTTGACGAATGTATCTTGTCTTTTTATGTACACTGAGAGCATCTGCACCAAAGGCAGTCACACTTGGCTAATAAAGAATTCTATTCTATTCTATTCTTATTCCTATTCCTATTCTATTTCTATTCCTATTCCTATTCCATTCTATTCCCATTCCATTTCTATTTCTATTTCTATTTCTATTTCTATTTCTATTCCTATTCCTATTCTATTCTTATTCCTATTCCTATTCCTATTCCTATTCTATTCCTATTCCTATTCCTATTCCTATTCCTATTCCTATTCCTATTCCTATTCTATTCCTATTCCTATTCCTATTCCTATTCCTATTCTATTCCTATTCCTATTCCTATTCCTATTCCTATTCCTATTCCTATTCCTATTCCTATTCCTATTCTATTCTTATTCCTATTCCTATTCCTATTCCTATTCCTATTCCTATTCTATTCCTATTCCTATTCCTATTCCTATTCCTATTCCTATTCCTATTCCTATTCCTATTCTATTCTATTCTTATTCCTATTCCTATTCTATTCCTATTCCTATTCCTATTCCTATTCCTATTCCTATTCCTATTCCTATTCCTATTCCTATTCCTATTCCTATTCCTATTCCTATTCTATTCTATTCTTATTCCTATTCCTATTCCTATCCTATTCCTATTCCTATTCCTATTCCTATTCCTATTCCTATTCCTATTCCTATTCCTATTCCTATTCCTATTCCTATTCCCATTCCCATTCCCATTCCCATTCCCATTCCCATTCCCATTCTATTCTCATTCCCATTTCCATTCCCATTCCCATTTCCATTCCTTATTCTATTCTATTCTATTCTATTCTTTCCTATTCCTATTCTATTCTACTCTAACAGCCCAGTCATGTGTATCAGTTAACTTAACTTGCTGGACCCTGGATTAAGACCAAAGATCCCGGATCCTTTTATCGATTACCATGGATCCCTTTTGGTCTCTCTGTCACAGCCTCTGCAACTTTGTCATTACAAAGACAAAATTGGAGACTGAATGCCTTCCTTGGAGTTCTGGAAGAGAGGCTGGAGAGACAACTAAAAGAAACTATTTTGCAAAAAACAACAAACTCAACAAACATCGATAGACTGTTCTATTAACTAGGAGACAAAATTTTTATTCACGGGTGGCTACCAGCCTCAAACACCTTCCAACCTGCTCTTTTCTATTTAAAAACGGATCTTACTGCATTAAAACTGGACTGTTTATTTAGAAGTGACTACTTGGGTAAAATCTAAGTGGAGTTATTCGCTTGGATATGTTGTACATCTGTAGAGACACACATTTGTTCATATTATTGCTTTTTACAGGTGGTCCTCAATTTACGACCACAATTTGGGACCAGAATTTCCATTGCGATTCCCGAGTGAGTTACACCTGATTTTACCACCTCCCCCTCCCCATTTGCAAAGAGACTCATTGCAAATTCATTAGATGAATTCGTGGTTGTTTAGAGAATCCAGGGTCCCCCATTGTCAGAAACTGTCTGGGAGGGTCACCAAAGACAATTATGAGCCCCTGGGATGCTGCAATGAAGAGCTGAGGTGGCTGAATGGTTAGAGCGCAGTACTGCAGGCTACTTCTGCAGACTGCCGGCTGCCTGCAATTTGCCAGTTCAAATCTCACCGGCGGAAGGTTGACTCAGCCTTCCATCCTTCCGAGGTGGATAAAATGAGGACCCAGATTGTTAGGGGTGAGAGGCTGACTCTGTAAACTGCTTAGAGAGGGCTGTAAAGCACTGTGAAGCCGTCTATAAGTATTATTGGGAAGGGAGGGAGGGGAGGGGAGGAAGGAAGGAAGGAGCCAGAGTGACACAATGGTCAGAATGCAGTACTGCAAAGCTAACTCACTGTTCACTACCAGCAGTTCGATTCTGACCGTCTCAAGGTTAACTCAGCCTTCCATCCTTCCGAGGTGGGTCAAATGAGGACCCAGATTGTTGGGGGCAATAAACCGCTTAGAGAGGGCTGTAAAAGCACTATGAAGCAGTATATAAGTCTAAGTCAGTGTTTCTCAACCTTGGCCACTTGAAGATGTCTGGACTTCAACTCCCAGAATTCCCCAGCCAATCAAATGCTGGCTGGGGAATTCTGGGAATTGAAGTCCAAATATCTTCAAGTGGCCAAGGTTGAGAAACATTGGTCTAAGTGCTACTGCTATAAGTGCGTGCAGCTTTGCTAAGGGCTTGAATTTTGATCCCATGACCACAGCTTGCTGCGATGGGTTGTTAAGTGGAGGACCAAACTTATAAGTCACTCTCTTCAGGGCCATTGTAAGTTTGAATGGTCTCTAAATGAAGGATGGAAGAGCAGATGTAATCAAGACTGGACTGGAAATGGAGTTCTGGCAAGTCGAGTTACTTTCTTGTTGGTTTGAGATGTTTCACTGCCCAGATATGCAACTTCTTCAGTCTTTCTGCAGGCAGCAGAAAATCTCAAACCAAGCCCCTTTCCCCAAATAAGCCCAGTTGGCAGGACTTGAATTCCAGACATATCCCCTCCTTAAGAGAAAAATGAATGTCATCCACCAAATGTGTTAACCCTCCTACACCAAACTGGCGCTCTCACATTATTTTAGACTTTAAAAAAAAAATCCCTTCTCTATTCTAAACTCACCAATTTGCTTAGAGAAGGGTGGGGGCAGCGGTGAAATCTAATTTTGTTTGCAACTGGTTCTGTGGGTGTGGCTTGGTAGTGGTGGGTCATGTGACTGGGTGGGCGTGGCCAACTTTTTTTTCACTTTTTAAAGCATTTTTTCCCTGCCGGTTCTGGCAAATAGGTAGGAAAAAATGCTTTAAAAAGTGGGGGAAAAAGAGGTTTCGATAATCACATGGATCATCTGTGAGCCACACAATCGTCAACTGTGAGAAGGATCTTGGAGTCCTAGTGGACAACCATTTAAATATGAGCCAGCCGTGTGCAGCAGCTGCCAAAAAAGCCAACACAGTTCTAGGCTGCATAAACAGAGGGATAGAATCAAGATCACGTGAAGTGTTAATACCACTTTATAAGGCCTTGGTAAGGCCACACTTGGAATGCTGCATCCAGTTTTGGTCACCATGATGTAGAAAAGATGTGGAGAATCTAGAAAGAGTGCAGAGAAGAGCAACAAAGAGGATTAGGAGACTAGAGACTAAAACATATGCAGAATGGTTGCAGGAACTGGACAGGGCTAGTTTAATGAAAAGAAGGACTAGGGGAGACATGATAGCAGTCTTCCAATATCTCAGGGGTTGTCATAAAGAAGAGGGAGTCAAGCTGTTCTCCAAGGCACCTGAGGTTAGAAAAAGAAGCAATGGGTGGAAACTAATCAAGGAGAGAAGCAACCTAAAACTGAGGAGAAATTTCCTGACAGTTAGAACAATTAATCAGTGGAACAGCTTGCCTCCAGAAGTTGTGAATGCTCCAACACTGGAAATTACCTCCCTTAGACCGATCAGATCTCACAGGTTAGGTCTCTTCCGGATTCCATCCGCCAGCCAATGTCGGCTGGCAACCCCCCGGGGGAGAGCCTTCTCTGTTGCAGCTCCAGCCCTCTGGAATGATCTCCCTGTCGAGATCCGGACTCTTACTACTCTCCCGGCCTTCTGCAAAGCCACCAAGTCCTGGCTGCTCCAGCAGGCCGGGGGCCTGTGAAACATCCAGCCCCGCGGAAATTGTGAATGTTGCGGTTTTGTTTTGTTTTTGTGAGGTGACCACACTCGCCGCCTCCTGCACCTCAAAAATAATTGTGGCATGACAAAACCGCGCTCGTCAAAATAGTGGTGATAAAATCGTGTCGTTAAAGCTGCGACGTCATCACCGTGCATCATCACCGCCGCGACAACAGCGCGGCAACAGAAGGGCGCTTTAGGGTTAGGTTTAGGTTTAGGGTTAGGGTTAGGGTTAGGGTTAGGTTTAGGTTTAGGTTTAGGTTTAGGGTTAGGGTTAGGGTTAGGGTTAGGGTTAGGGTTAGGGTTAGGGTTAGGGTTAGGGTTAGGGTTAGGGTTAGGGTTAGGGTTAGGGTACTGAGTGCTTCGGAAGGCGCGGATTTGCCCTCCGCGATTATGTAATCGCGGTAGGGTCGCGTTTTTCCTTAGCGCTTCGAACGGCGCGGATTAGCCCTTCGCGTTTATGTCTCCGCGGATAAGGGCTTCACGGTATCGTGGTGGAACCAAAAATAATAACACCTCCCTGAAAACATGGGACATGCATAAAAATATCTCTCTTTTTGAAAATTAGCAACAGGAATTTAACTGAAAATGAATTGGCAACAGGACTCACCCCCATGCCACCCCGTCCCAAAATCAGTGGGCATTCTACCACTATCTCAGTTCTCCGTGAACTTGTGAAGGACTTTCTTAGCAGCTTAGTGATTAAGATTCAGTGCAGCCACGAGTCTAGAGAATGTCAGTTTGATGGGAAGGGCAGATTGAAATCCAAGCTAGTCATTCTTGATTGGAAGCTGGGAAAGTGTCTTCTACTTTAATTAAGTACTGTCAAATGTGACAGCTGCTGGTTCCCCAATTCTTTGAAGTTTTCTAATCAAGTATCTTTTTTTTTTCTTCGCTGAAGACCGCGGAATTAAAGTTAGCCTAGCAGGCTGTTCCCAGTTGGGGAAATATTCCCCTTGCTTTGAATGCTGCCAATAAGGAAATCTCCCATAATCATTGCTGACCAATGCAGATAATCCTCGACTTACGACCACAGTTGAGCCCAAAATTTATATTGCTAAGCGAGACAGTCGTTAAAAGAGTTTTTGCCCCCTGTTTTCAACCTTTCTTGACACTGTTGTTAAGTGAATCACTATAGTTATTAAGTTAGTAACACAGAAGTTTAGGATTTTAGGATTTTAGGATTTTATTTATGATTTATAGGCCGCCCTTTTCCCTGAGGGGACTCAGGGCGGCTTACAATACATGGGAAGGGGGGTGCAACACAAAAAACATAAGACAGTGCATAAATAAAAATAAAACAATAAAACGCAACTTTCATTCAACATTTGGGTGGGGCGAATCAGAACCTTATCCCCAGGCCTGACGGGATAGCCAGATCCTAAGGGCTGTGCGGAAGGTCTGGACGGTGGTGAGGGTGCGAATCTCCACGGGGAGGTCGTTAAGTTAAGTGAATCTGCCTTCCTTCATCCACTTGTCTTCTCAGAAGGCGGCAAAAGGTGATCACGTGATCACGGGACACTGCAGCCGTCATAAATATGAGCCAGTTCCGATGAGCCAAATTTGGATCACGTGACCATGGAGATGCTGCACTGGCTGTAAGTGTGTAAAACTGGTCATAAGACCCCACAATTCAACTCTGACCTACAAATATTCTCTTTCATCCGATTTCAATTTTGAGCAACCAGGAAATCTTTGAGGCTCAAGGAAGTTGCTTTGCTGACTCTTTACGCTTGGAAACCTCCCCCCCCCAAAAAAAATTCTGTACCTTAACAAGGGATGGAAGGGAAGCGTGCAACAGTTCTTTGGGGATATAAAAGAAGAAGGATGTAGAAGAGGACCAAAGTTAACTTAGAGAAAGTCTCTACATTTTGGTGCAATAGAGATTCTCTCTTCTGGTGTGCTCTGTCCAAGGTCCTGAATACAGCATCCATCTACCACCTTTGCTAGTTGGTTATTAAAGATGGTGACTAGTTCAAATTCAACTCAAATTCGTGGTCAAATAAGGATTTATACATTGGACTCACCATATTTTTTGGAGTATAAGAAGCACCTTTTTCCCTCAAAAAAGAGAGCGAAAATCTGGGTGTGTCTTATACACTGAATACAGCATTTTTTCCTCCCGAAACCTCACCCCCCCTTCACCAAAATAGCCGTTCATAGCCTTAGGAGGCTTCCAGAGTGCTCCTGGGGGGCTGGGGAGGGCAAAAATGATTGAAAAACGGGCCATTTTTTTTGCTTGTTTTTGGTCCCCCCATCCCTCAGGAGCACTCGATAAGCCTCCTAAAGGCTATGCATGCCCTTTTTTTTTGACAAAAAACAGGGCCATTTTCACAAAAAAACAGGCCATTTTTGGGAGGTTTGCAGAGTGCAAAAACTTTTTTTTAATTTGCCTCTTCAAAATCTTGATGCATCTTATACTCCAGTGCATCTTATACTCCTAAAAATACGGTAAGCTTAATGCACTTATTGCTACCCGTGTTTTCCCGAAATAAGCACTTGGTCTTATTTTGGGGGAGGTCTTATTATTTCTGAGGTGCAGGAGGCGGTGAGCATGGTCACCTCATGGCTGCCGCTGTGTTGCAATATTTTCAGGGAGGACCTATTTTTTTGGGGGGGAGGGCTTATTTTAGTGCATGCGTTCAAAAATTGGGGAAGTCTTATTTTCAGGGAAACCGGGTACACCTGACTGGCTTGATATGTCTGATAGGAGATATTAGATATTCAATCAAACTTGTTCATAAATGTATTTATTTTATTCAGATTAGATTTTTGTCCTGCCTTTATTACTTTATAAATAATGTTGAACCTACCCAAATGCATCTTCCTCCTCCTATTTTCCCAAGAACAGCAAACCTGTGAGGTGGCTTGGATTGAGGGATAGAAGGGGACTGGCCCAAAGTCACCCAGCTGGTTTTTGTATCTACGGCGGGACTACAACTCATCATTTCCTGGTGATTGGCCCAAAGTCACTTAGCCAACTTTTGTGCCTAAGGTAGGACTAGAACTCACAGTCTCCTAGTGATTGGCCCAAAGCCACCAGTCTGGATTTATGCCTAAGGTAGGACTAGAACTCACAATCTCCTAGTAATTGGCCCAAAGCCACCAGTCTGGAATTATGCCTAAGGTGGGACTAGAACTCACAGACTCCTAGTGATTGACCCAAAGCCACCAGTCTGGCTTTATGCCTAAAGTGGGACTAGAACTCACAGTCTCCTAGTGATTGGCCCAAAGCCACCAGTCTGGATTTATGCTTAAAGTGGGATTAGAACTCACAGTCTCCTAGTGATTGGCCCAAAGCCACCAATCTGGCTTTATGCCTAAACTGGGACTAGAACTCACAGTCTCCTAGTGATTGGCCCAAAGCCACCAGTCTGGCTTTATGCCTAAGGTAGGACTAGAACTCACAGTCTCCTAGTGATTGGCCCAAAGCCACCAGTCTGGCTTTATGCCTAAACTGGGACTAGAACTCACAGTCTCCTAGTGATTGGCCCAAAGCCACCAGTCTGGCTTTATGCCTAAGGTGGGAGTAGAACTCACAGTCTCCTAGTGATAGGCCCAAAGCCACCAGTCTGGCTTTATGCCTAAAGTGGGACTAGAACTCACAGTCTCCTGGGTTTTAGGCTAGAACCTTAACCACTATACCAAACTGGCTGTTAATTTTCAGGAAACTGAGCGTTGATATTTTGAATGTCACCAGCCAATCTCCCTCATCAAAATTCATATCTGTGCAGATATAACACCATCCACATCCTAAAGAGCTTCTGATTCTGTTCTATAGAGGGATTGTTGAGTCTGTCTTCTGCACCTCTATAACTGTCTGGTTTGACTCTGCAACCAAACAAGAAAGACACAGACTTCAACGCATAGTTAGGACTGCAGAAAAAGCAGTTGCTACCAGCCTGCCTTCCATCGAAGACCTGTATACCCCACGAGTGAAAAAGAGGGCTGTGAAAATAACTACAGAGCCCTCACATCCTGTACATAAATTGTTTTAACTTCTACCCTCAAAATGACGCTGTAGGGCACTGCACACCAGAGCAACTAGACACAAGGACAGTCCCCCCCCCCAAAATGCTAAACGTTAATGCTAAATCACTCTGCTAAACAACTAATTTCTACCACCTTGTCATATTACCTACTAAGACCGTATTACTACTATTATTCTTTTCCTTCCTAGTAACGATCTCTTCCCACTTAGGTCTATAATATGTTGCTTGTATCTTTACAATTTATATGGTTTCATTTGTTCCCTAGTATAATTTGATTGCTTATTAGTAACTTATGACTATCAATAAGTGTTGTATCTTATGATTCTTGATGAATGTATTCTATTTTATTTTTCTTTATGTACATTGAGAGTATATGCACCAAAGACAAATTCCTTGGATGTCCAATCACACTTGGCGAATAAAGAATTCTGTTCTGTTCCATTCTGTTCTGTTCCGTTCCATTCCATTCCATTACATTCTATTCCATTCCATTCCACTCCACTCCTCTCCACTCCACTCCACTCCACTCCACTCTATCCTACTCTACTCTACTCTACTCTATCCTACTCTACTCTACTCTACTTTATCCTACTCCACTCTACTCCACTCTACTCTACTCTATCCTACTCCACTCTATTCTATCCTACTCTACTCTATCCTACTCTACTCTACTCTACTTTATCCTACTCCACTCTACTCCACTCTACTCTACTCTATCCTACTCCACTCTATTCTATCCTACTCTACTCTACTCTACTCTACCCTACCCTACTCTACTCTACCCTATTCTACTCTACTCTACTCTATCCTACTCTACTCTACTCTACTCTATCCTACTATACTATACTCTATCGTACTCCCAAATTCAGCAGTTCCAAGGCATAAATTGTTAAGTCAACAGCATTAAGAAATATACTTGATGCTGATTCAATAGTGAACTCCCCGCTCAGTACTGGAACCAAAGTCATGATTACACATGACATGTCAAGTGCTGGGATTTACTAGCATTTATGTTAACTGGGAACTCAGCTGTCTGGGTTCTTATGTAGCCAAAAAACTCTGTTCAGTCAGAGAAAACTATACACCAAAACATGGGAAAAAATTAAGGAAAGGTTCTTGAAGCAACCATGAGGATTCATGTGCTTCTGCCTGCCACTGGTTAAAAAGAAGAAGAAAAAGAATGAAATGGGATACCGATAATTATTGACTTACAACAGTTCATCCAGTAAGTCAGGGTTTCTCAACCTTGGCAACTTGAAGATGTCCGGACTTCAACTCCCAGAATTCCCCAGCCAGCGAATGCTGGCTGGGGAATTCTGGGAGTTGAAGTCCGGACATCTTCAAGTTGCCAAGGTTGAGAAACACTGCAGTAAGTGCTTGAAGTTACAGTGGCAAAAAAGAAGAAGAAGACTTATGGCCGTTTTTCATACTTATGACCGTGACAGCATTCCCATGGTCATGTGATCCAAATTTAGTTTGGATCACAACTATTTAGTTTGTTAGCCGCCCTGAGTCCCCTCGGGGAATAGGGCGGCATACAAGTTTAATAAAACTAAACTAAACTAAATTCAGACTCATGGCAACTGACTCACATTTATGACAGTTGCAGTGTCCTGGGTTCATGCGATCCCTTTTTGTGACCTCCTGATAAGCAAAATCAATGTGGAAACCAGATTCACTGAACGACTGCATTACTAACTTAACAACTGCAGTGATTCACTTATCAACTGCGGCAAGAAGGAAAGAAACGGAGCAAAATTCACTTAATAACTGTCTTGCTTAGCAACAGAAATTTTGGGCTCAATTGTGGTCGTAACTCAAGGGCTACCTGCATACATAAAAGAACATAGCTTCTCTAGCTTACACTGTATTAGCTTTCATCCAACGCCAGCTATTCGTAGCCAGTATCCTCCATCAGAGCACCAATTCAACATTTATGTCTCAAAATGTTAAGTCAAACACCTTTTCACCCAAAGAAACCCCCTATTTCCCCCTGTGATCCTTTCACTTAAAAAGCACAAGTGTTTCTTAACAAATACAAGGCTAGGAATCATGTGAAGTGTTAATACCACTTTATAACGCCTTGGTAAGGCCACACGTGGAATACAGCATCCGGTTTTGGTCGCCACGATGTAAAAAAGATGTGGAGACTCTAGAAAGAGGGCAGAGAAGAGCAATGAAGATGATTAGGGGACTGGAGACTAAAACATATGAAGAATGGTTGCAGGAATTGGGTATGTCTAATTTAATGAAAAGAAGGACTAGGGGAGACATGATAGCAGTCTTCCAATATCTCCGGAGCTGCCACAAAGAAGAGGGAGTCAAGCTATTCTCCAAGGCACCTGAGGGTAGAACAAGAAGTAATAGGTAGAAACTAATCAAGGTGAGAAGCAACCTAGAACTAAGGAGAAACTTCCTGACAGTTAGAACAATTAATCAGTGGGACAACTTGTCTCCAGAAGTTGTGAATGTTCCAACACTGGAAGTTTTTAAGAAGATGTTGGATAGCCATTTGTCTGAAACGGTATAGGGTTTCCTGCCTAAACAGGGAGGACTAGAAGACCTCCAAGGTCCCTTCCAACTCTGTTCTATTCTATTTGGGGTATAACCGGAACATTTCTATTTCCCCAAATATTCATGGTGAAATCACACCAGAAAAAAAAATTCTTTCTGTTCTTCTGTCTTTGCAATTCTTCTGAGAATCCTTCATTCCTCCTTTATGTGAAAGTAAGAAAAGCATGTATTTCTCCAGAAATATATCCCCCAATTAGAGTCCTGTATGTCCACAGTTGCAATCAACAAACAAACAAGTCACATTTATTGTCATGTTCCTGAATTCTACACAGCAGGAATACCTGCTTCCAATGTCACACACACACCCACCCAAATATTTAATCCCTAAGATGCAGTAGGATGTTAGAAAGTGAAATAAAGGGGAAAGCCACTCTGGTGTAGTGGTTAAGGTGCCCACCTAGAAACCAGGGGACAGTGAGTTCTAGTCCCACTTTAGGCCATGAAACCCAGCTGGGTGATTTTGGGCCCATCACCTGAGGATGGTGAGTTCTAGTTCCACCTTAGGTATGAAAGTTGACTGGGTGACTTTGGACCAGTCCTTCTCTCTCAGTTGGATCCACCTCATACAGAGGTGGGTTCCTACCAGTTCGCACCTATTCGGTAGAACCGGTTCGTCAAATCTACCGAACTGGTTTGAAGAGGTTCCACCAGTGGACCCAGAAAGCAGGCCACACCTACAGAAGAGGTTCCAAAACTTTTTGAAACCCACCACTGGTCCTTGGATATGATTATTCTACACTATCATGCTCATATTTATAAAACTCAGTGCCTCTGTGAAAGGGAAGGATGACTACTGCGTTTGTGGTGCAATCAGAACATTGCCTGTGTTGAAGTTGTTTTAATGCAAACCAAAGATGCCTTTTAAAAAACAAGTTTACATCATATTCTTATGCATGCCAGTGCTGTGTGTGAGGTAATTTAAGGGGGTTCTGACAAGTGTCATCGGCATCTTCATATCCGGTCACATGGGTGGCAAGCCACTCCCATCTGGTCACATGGGTGACAAGCCACTCCCACAAAGGAGGCCACACCCACAGAGTAGGTTCGAACAATTTTTGAAACCCACCACTGACCTCATAGGACTGTTGTTGTGGGGGATATAGGAGGAGGAAGGAGTTATTAGGTATGTTTGCCACCTTGAGATAAAATCATAAACAAATGAATTGTCAAAGTCATGTTAAATTGTGTTAAAAGAGCCAGTTTTTGTTATGGGGGATATACAATGCTTGGGTCGAGGACCACCATTTAAAATCTTAGGTATTTGTGGAAACAAAAGCACTTCGCTTGTTGAAATCTCAGGAGATAAGGAAAATCAAAGAAACTGTATGGCCTAGTAGTTAAAAGCACTGGGCTAAAAACCAGGAGGACATGGGTTCTAATTCTGCCTTAGGCACAACGTCAGTTGGGTAGCCAGTCTCCCTCTCTCAGGCCTTCAAAGAAGGCTAGGATCAGTGGTGAAATTCAAATTTGTTTACTACCGGTTCTGTGGGCGTGGCTTGGGGTGTGTGTGATGTGGCTTGTGGGGTGTGGCAGGGAAAGGATACTGCAAAATCCCCATTCCCTCTCCACTCCAGGGGAAGGATACTGTAAAATCCCCATTCTCTCCCCACTCCAGGGGAAGGATACTGTAACATCTCCATTCTCTCCCCACTCCAGGAGAAGGATACTGTAAAATCTCCATTCTCAACCCACTCCAGGGCAAGGATACTGCAAAATCTCCATTCCCTCCCCACTCCAGGGCAAGGATACTGCAAAATCTCCATTCCCTCCCCACTCCAGGGGAAGGATACTGCAAAATCTCCATTCCCTCCCCACTCCAGGGGAAGGATACTGCAAAATTCCCATTCCCTCTCCACTCCAGGGGAAGGATATTGCAAAATCTCCATTCCCTCCCCACTCCAGGGGAAGGATACTGGAAAATCTCCATTCCCTCCCCACTCCAGGGGAAGGATACTGCAAAATCCCCATTCCCTCTCCACTCCAGGGGAAGGATATTGCAAAACCTCCATTCCCTCCCCACTCCAGGGGAAGGATACTGGAAAATCTCCATTCTCTCCCCACTCCAGGGGAAGGATACTGCAAAATCTCCATTCCCTCCCCACTCCAGGGGAAGGATACTGCAAAATTCCCATTCCCTCCCCACTCCAGGGGAAGGATACTGCAAAATCTCCATTCCCTCCCCACTCCAGGGGAAGGATACTGCAAAATCCCCATTCCCTCTCCACTCCAGGGGAAGGATATTGCAAAACCTCCATTCCCTCCCCACTCCAGGGGAAGGATACTGCAAAATCTCCATTCCCTCCCCACTCCAGGGGAAGGATACTGCAAAATTCCCATTCCCTCTCCACTCCAGGGGAAGGATATTGCAAAATCTCCATTCCCTCCCCACTCCAGGGGAAGGATACTGGAAAATCTCCATTCCCTCCCCACTCCAGGGGAAGGATACTGCAAAATCCCCATTCCCTCTCCACTCCAGGGGAAGGATATTGCAAAACCTCCATTCCCTCCCCACTCCAGGGGAAGGATACTGGAAAATCTCCATTCCCTCCCCACTCCAGGGGAAGGATACTGCAAAATTCCCATTCCCTCCCCACTCCAGGGGAAGGATACTGCAAAATCTCCATTCCCTCCCCACTCCAGGGGAAGGATACTGCAAAATCCCCATTCCCTCTCCACTCCAGGGGAAGGATATTGCAAAACCTCCATTCCCTCCCCACTCCAGGGGAAGGATACTGGAAAATCTCCATTCTCTCCCCACTCCAGGGGAAGGATACTGTAACATCTCCATTCTGTCCCCACTCCAGGAGAAGGATACTGTAAAATCTCCATTCTCAACCCACTCCAGGGCAAGGATACTGTAAAATCCCCATTCTCTCCCCACTCCAGGAGAAGGATACTGCAAAATCTACCCCTTTCTGGGGCCAGCCAGAAGTGGCATTTGCCAGTTCTTTGAAACTACTTAAAATTTCTGCTACCGGTTCTCCAAAACCTGTCAGAATCTGCTGGATTTCACCCCTGGCTAGGATGAACCTCTTCCAAAAAGGTTGCCAAGAAAAATGCATGGATCTAATCCAGGCAGTCAGCAGGAGTTAAAACTAGCTCAAAGGAAAATAAAATAAAAGGAAAATAAGGGGAAACCAAAGGACAGAGAGATGGAACTCTGTTCTACCCTCCCTTTCCCCCCCTCCCACGGCAAACTGAAACAACCAATCACAGCCCATTATGCTCATTAGTGCAGTTAATATGGCCCACTGACGCTACCTCCCAGCCCAACAGTCAGCCTTAAAGAATATACTTTTCCACGGCTTCCTGCATGTGAAATGATAGCATGGATCATAATATTTTAATTTAGTGTTTCTTAAAATTGGCAACTTGAAGATAAGAAGAAAGAAGGAAGGAAGGAAGGAAGGAAGGAAGGAGAGGAAGGAGAAAGGAAAGGAAAGGAAAAAGAGAGAGAGAGGGAAAGAAAGATAGAAAGAAAGAAGAAGGAGGGAGTAAATTCAGAAAGAGAGAGAAGAAAAAGAAGAGAGAAAGAAAGAAAAAGAAAGGAAGGAAGGAGTGAGTAAAGGAAGGAAGGCAGAAAGAGGAAAGGAAGAGAAGAAAGAGAAAAAGGAAAGAAAGAGAAAGAAAGAAGAAGGAGTAAAGAAGGAAGGGAGAAAGAAAGAAGAGAAAAAAGAGGAAAGGAAAAAAGATAGAGAAAAAAAGAAAGAAAGAAAGAAGAAAGAGGAAAGAAAGAAAGATCCTTAATTCAAGCATATTAGACAGAAAGATTAACATTGTGGGAATTTCAATAGAATTGCAAAGAGAGAACATTTTCAGAATTAAATCAAACCACAGTTCAGTATCTCGCAAAATCTGATATATCAGCTTGAAGCAAAAAAAACTATTTTCTCTCTCTAATAAATCAGTGAACAAATACAGCCGGACCAAAGAAGCATTTCAAGGCCTACTGCATTTTCTTATGCTGTTGTTGTTTTGTCAAGATCCCAGTCCAGAAATGAACAGAACTAGAACGATGGAGATAAGAAGAAGTTGGGGGGGGGGGGGAACCCTCTGCAAATTCAATTAAACATCTCGACTCACTGCTCCGGTGGCTGAGAAAATTGAAATAGGGAAGTTAACCTGTCATTCATTGGGAATAGAAATTATGTAAGATCAATTGAACGGCTACATTTTTAATATATCAAAAAAAGGAAGGGACACAGGTTGGAAGGAAGGAAGGAAGGAGGAAGGAAGGAAGGAAGGAGCAAGCAAAGGAGGAAAAGAAAAGGCAAAGAAAAAAACATTTTTCAAATAGAATGCATTGTATCAGGATATCTATTCACAGCTGGCCAAATAAAGTATTCAATTCAATTCAAAAAGTTGTCTTTGTGGAAGAAAAGAAAACCCCTTCGTTTCTTGGCCTAGATTAGACTGTGCCTATTCAAATACTTTATATTTATATTTTATATTTCCTGCAATACTCCTCCTGACACCAGCTCCCTTTATCCACAAACATTCAGCTCCTGTTAGCTTACCTGCAAAAATTCTCGGAGAAATTCTATTTTATCTTAGATTCTCACAGAAAAAAAGGAGAATAAGCTATCTCTGTCTTCTAGGCCCCTATTTAAGCAGGATTTCATAGATTTCATAGAATAGATTCAGGAGCCAGTTTTAGCTCCTGAATCTATTCTTCCACAAAGCACAAATATCTCTCTCTCTCTCCTCTCCCTCTCCCTCTCCCTCTCCCTCCCTCTCTCTCTCTCCTCTCCCTCTCCCCCCTCTCCTCTTCCTCTCTCTCCCTTTCTCTCCTCTTCCTCTCTCTCCCTTTCTCTCCTCTCCTCCCTCCCTATTCTTTCACAAGGCACACATATCTCCCTTCCCCTCTCTCCTTCTCTCCTTCTCTCTCCTCTCTCTGTGTTTCTGTTTTTCTGGGTGTGAATCTTTCAAAGTCCGAGGCACAGCCATTTCCTTCCCACCCCAGCTAAAGGCCCCCAGGACTCAGGTGAGGAATGGACTCTTAGGTCTGAACATATAAGGTGGTTTCAGTGCTTTGGAACAGCCGATCAGGGTCCCAGGTAGCTATAATTGTCTGGATGGCATTGCAATCTTATCAAGGGATGCAGGATGGAGACACCACATCATTACTGCCCATTCGGGTTCTGCAGTCCGTACTTCTTCTACCGCTTGATTCCAAGTTCATTCCAGCTCGCCAGGAGTCAGAACTGCATTCACACAACCTTCCCACTTCAGCTACCTAAAACCCACAGTTCTCTTGGACCCTTCAGAGTTCAAACCAATTTCTCTTATATTGCAGATCCAGGACTGGAAAGCTGCAAAAAAAATCCCCTACCAAACCCCCAAAACCCGGAGCCATTCCACAAGATCTTTCTCCAGCTGCCTAATTTCTGGATCTCAAAATCTCTGATAAACTGAAGACCACAACGTAGCATAAAGGTGTGTCTGTGTGTGTGTGTGTTTGTGTGTTGTGAGGATAAACGATTCCTCTGCAAAAAGAATGCCCAAGAAAATAAGCTTATCTTGCTTGCGCTCTTGAATTTTCCTTTCTTTTTCGTGTGAAATACCTATTTTTCCCCTCCTTCAGCCATCCCATTAAAGAAAGCAACTAAAACGGGAAGGTTTTCCAGTTTACTCAGTAAGCATTACGTTAACCGAACCCTCCCCTCCGCCACACATTATATATTAAAATACCTTTTAAAGGGGTGCCTTTTTATCTCAGTGAGCCAAAACTCCAAAGGAAATGTGAAGAAAGCATTTGGACAACAAGAACCCCAAAAGAGCCAGGGTTTAATTCTAGAGAATTCTGGGACATCGACGACAGATTATCTATTACTTTATAACTGAACTATTAAGTATTATTTACTAAACAATCATTCTTGCAACTAATCCAATCCCCAGCAACAGAGTGGCTTGAGATTTCCACCTTGACTTTTTTCTCCAGAAAAGAACACCAATACACAAACACACACAGCTAAGCACCAACATTGAAGGAGAAGGCAGAATAATGTGGCAGGGCAGGAAACTGGGAGAAATATCACAAGAATAAGACAAACTAGTGTGTCTGTAATTCTACAGAATCTAACACACACACACACACTCGAACACACACACACAAAAGGCAGACTGCACCATTGTATCACCTTTGCGTCTAAAATAATAATAATCTTTCAAGATCCAGACAAATAAAAGAAACCGCAGCTCACTCCACAAATATTTAAGCCTATATCCGGCTGGGTTGCATCAGCTAGCCAAGATAAGATTCTTACTTATTTAATGAATGCTATTTGTCAATAAATACCCTCCGGTTATTGGGGGCGGGCGGACCAGGTTGCCTTTTCGTCACACCAGATTACAATCTATTTGACTGAGGATGCTTTAAACTGGGCGACGGGGAGCGGGGGCGCGTTTCGCTCCAAGTGCCAAAGACGCAGCTCAGGGGTTGTTTTTTTTGGGGGGGGGGTGTATTTTGGCTTTGGCACTGCCTTCTTCTTTTTAAATTTTTTGTTTCCTTTTGTTTGCTTTTAATTTAGACGTCCTGCAACCCGACCCGTCTGGGCATAATGAAAACCTTGGAAAATGTTGCATTCTGTTGAGTTTTAGCCCGCTCAGCGGTGGCGGATCCCTGACTCCAGCTAGCCTGCGCCTAGATTTTGAACTCTGGTGTTGGAGAAGACTCCTGCCAGTCCCTTGGACTGCAAGGCGATCTAACCAGTCAGTCCTAGAGGAGATCAAGCCTGACTGCTCTTTAGAAGGCCAGATCCTGAAGAGGAAACCCACCTAATGAGATGGAAGGACTCCCTGGAGAAGAGCCTCGTGCTGGGAACGATTGAAGGTAAAAAGAAGAAGGGGACGGCGGGGAATGAGGTGGCTGGATGGAGTCACCGAAGCAGAAAGCCTGAGGTGAAATGGATTCCAGCGGCTGGTAGAGGACAGGAAGGCCTGGAGGAACGTTGTCCATGGGGTTGCAACAAAAGGATCCCAAAAGAGAAATTAGAAGAAGGGAACGCAAAGCCGTTGAGGGATGCTAGATCGGCGGACCGATGGCAAGAAGGAACTCCGCAGGTGGGGATAATGGGACCGACCTTTTCTCATCCTGACGTTTCATGACCCAAACTAGGTAACGTCATCACCGCTAGTGACTTGCACTGACCGAGTTTGGGTCAGGAAACTTTTGCAAGAAAACAAGCGAGGATTCTTCATCTCAATCCTGAGCTACAAATATTCTCCTTTCTTGGTACTTTTCTCTTCCTTCCAGCCCCGTCGTGTTGGGGCAAAGGGTGTGGGTGGGTGGGATGGAGAATACCCCCCACCCCACCCCCGCCAAGTCTCAGTCGGAGGGGTGCTGGGTCGGAAAGGCGCTGGGCTCATCCCTTTCCTCTCCTCTTCATCGCTCCGGAACACAATTTATTTCCCTGAAACTCATCTGACTTCGAAGGCTCGACACCCAAACAGGGGGCAACATTTAGATTTCCCCCCAAAGAAACACACACACACACACACACACACACCTGCGCCTCCACCTTCCTGAGGTGTGGCGGATTTGCTCACCGCCCCATCCCAGGTCTCAGAAGCGACCCCCGCCCCGCGAGGGAACTCTCCGGTGGCTCTTTTCAGCGGAATGGAAGAATTCTGCCGGGTGGCTGGTTGGGAAGGGAGGCCCTTTGGACTCCATGGGACGTGCGGCTCCCGAGAGAGCGAAGTAGGGGAAAGGCTTGCGCTTCTCCGCTCGTTTCTCGAAGACGCGGAACCCGAAGCCCGGCGCTGCTTTTGGAGCGTTTGCGACGCGGAGGGAAATTCATGGAGGAAGGAAGGAAGGAAGGAAGGAAGGAAGGAAGGAAGGAAGGAAGGAAGGAAGGAAGGAAGGAAGGAAGGAAGGAAGGAAGGAAGGAAGGAAGGAAGGAAGGAAGGAAGGAAGGAAGGAAGGAAGGAAGGAAGGAAGGAAGGAAGGAAGGAAGGAAGGAAGGAAGGAAGGAAGGAAGGAAGGAAAAAGAGAAGTTAAAAGATTGCGAGGGAGGAGAGGAAGGAGAGCGGGTTAGAAAAGCGGTGGTTGTGCCAGACAAATCGAAAAGCCCCGTTTGTCCCCTTCCAGGATTCACTCCCTTCCCGTCCCAGTTTTCCCAGCTCTTTTCCTCTCCCTTCTGGGGTAAACACGGCTTCACAAGAACCAAGAAGCACCGAATCCAGGTTTGTCGTCAATCCAGGTAGAAAGCGAGTCCGGATCCCTAAGGAGGAGAGCTGCCAAACCGGCTTGAAAGATCGCGTCTTTGTCAATGGATCCTCCTTTCACGCCGTCCAGCTTCGACGATAAACTGCCTTTAGGCGTGGAAGCTCCACTCAACTCCAGGTCAAAGACCCCTGAGCAGTTCTTTGGCCTGGGCTGAGAAACGTCTCTCTCTCCCTCACTCCCCCCCCCCAAGGACGGGCGGAACCCGCTTTACCTGCTATGTCCGGCTGCTGCTCGCCGGGGCGTCCGCCAGTCTCCGAGGAGGACGCATCCGGACCGCTTTGGAGCGCCAGCCCGCTCGCTTGGATCTTTGGGCGCACCTGGCGGCGCAGGCTTGGATCCGGAGCCCAGGCAGCAGAAACAGAAGCGGCCTTCTCCGTTTGGCAGCCGGTAGAAGCGAGCTACCGCCGCGCCCGCCCGCCGCCTCGCTTGCGCCGGGAGGAGTCGGAATCTCCACGCTCTGCGTTCCCCTCTCTCTCTCTCACTCTCTCTCTCCCCCCTCCCTCTGAGGCGGACCGAAAGGACGCCTCGGTGACGTCACCGGCCCCCGTTCACCCTTCCTGCGCGAAGGAAGAGAAACCTCCCCGAACCCAAAAGAAGGGATCCAGGGTGAGGGCTGGGGGCGGGGGGAGTTGCGTCTCCCAGAGGGCTAACACTTGGGGGCTAGTCGAAATACGACTCGGCTGCTTTGTTTCTTGGCACTGCATTCACACAACGCGCTGAACTCGGGGTTGACCCAATTAAGCCATTGTTGGACGGGGAACTAACCCTAAAGTCCCGCCAAGCCAAGGGAGCCCAAAACTCACCAAGGTTAACTTTTAACCCCAGCGTGGCGTATCGTGCGAAACGAAACCGCTTAAGCTTTCTGTGACCGGGAGATGCGTGTTGGACGGAGGTCTAAACTGACGTTCTCTCTCGCTCTCCGAGTCCCTCGCTGACGCCCCCACCCTTCCAGTCCGGCAAGATAGTCATGGGTTGTACATTAAAAGGAAAATAAATAAATCTAGTGGCGAATATAATTGGTATATTTATCACATAGCCATATATGCACACAGAGTACAACGCACACACCTAGCAAGTCGCCGTTTTCCCGAGATCTATTTTATTTTGAAACTCTGGTGCTGGAGAAGATTCCTGCGAGTCCCCTGGACTGCAAGGCGATCAAACCGGTCAGTCCTAGAGGAGATCAACCCTGACTGCTCTTTGGAAGGCCAGATCCTGAAGAGGAAACTCAAATACTTTGGCCACCTAATGAGAAGGAAGGACTCGCTGGAGAAGAGCCTCGTGCTGGGAACGATTGAGGGCAAAAGAAGAAGGGGACGGCAGAGAATGAGGTGGCTGGATGGAGTCACCGAAGCAGTGAGCTTAAATGGACCCCAGAGGATGGTAAAGGACAGGAAGGCCTGGAGGAACCTTGTCCATGGGGTGGATGGGTCAGATACGACTTCGCAACTAACAATAAACAGCAACAATTTTATTTTAGTATATAGAATGTTTGTAAGGACTTCGTTCCTGCCTTCATTTTTATCCCTATTTCAATTGATCACTTAGTATTGCAATTATTCAGGTTCACAAATTTGGCTGGGTTACAATCCCATCCGCTTTAACCCCTGGCTCGGCCGGGTTGGAAGGCAGATTTCCATCTCAGTTGCTTAGAAGGGTACAAGCCTGATTCTTTCTCGATCTAGTAAAAGACGCCTTGTTGGTGGTTTTTTTGGTGGTCTCCCATCCGAGAATACACCCCGGTGCCCTTCTCAATGGTGAACTTTAAGACATGATAGCAGTTTTCCAATATTTGAGGGGTTGCCACAGAGAGGAGGGGGTCAAGCTATTTTTCAAAGCACCTAAAGCCCAGACAAGGAATAATGGATGGTTACTGAATAAGGAGAGATTCAACCTAGAAAGAAGGAGGAACTTTCTGATAGTGAGAACAATCAATCCATGGAACAGAAGTTGCCTTCTGAAGTTGTGGGAGCTTCATCGCTGGAAGCTTTCAAGAAGAGACTGGACTGCCATTTGTCAGAAATGGTGTAGGGTCTCCTGCTTGAGGGATATGTGTACGTGTGTGTGTCTGTTGGACTAGATGACCTATAAGGTCCCTTGCAACTCTATTAATCTGTTAATCTGTTAAAATAGGTGGACTTCAACTCCCAGAATTCCCCAGCCAGCATAGAATTCCGGGTGTTGAAGCCCACCTATCTTATATTTGCAAAGGTTGAGAAACACTGTAATTAACCCATTTCTCCTTAGGTTTCTTTTTTTTAATTACTTAAACCAGAGCAGCCTGTGCTGTTCGCTTGAACAGTATCTGAATATTCGGAGAAATGGAGTCCTTTCCCCAAGAATCGGTCACTAAGAGCCCGGTGCCTTTTAAACCCAGAAATAGTGACTTACCCATACAATGTTACTTCCCCCCCCGAAACTCACCACTTTGCCTTCCAAGAAGACCAGCGGCTCACGAGTTTCTTTCAAAGAAATGTCCAGAAAACGGAGCCCAAAGCTTGTTTTCTGAGATAAATCGCAGAGATTTGGATCCAGAAGAAGGTTTACTTAGGACGAAATAGATCAAGGAGCAGTTTACTTCCAGCCTCCAGTAAAATACCCATAACAGCAAGATTCACAAGTAAACACGGGGATACGGGTGAGCCCGCGACTCCGATTCCCGAAGGTCTGGCATGGAAATATTATGAATGGGTCTTGATTTCTGCTTCCGCGAAAATAAATCTGGGATTAAGAACATGGAGATGGGGAACATGTGCATTGGTGTCCTCCAGTACGGTTGGACCAGCCCTGGTAGCTGAGGCTGATGGGTGCCCGGGATATATAAAGTACGCAAAATCCTTAATTGCAATGGATGGGGACATGAGTGGAATCATTTACAGACTGATCGGATAGTATTGGGAAGTAAGTGTGCAGGACGTCCCATAGGCGCTTTTCCAGAAGGCAACTGGACTGTCTTGTTTTCCCCTGAAGACGTTTCTCTTCTCACCCGGAGACGCTTCTTCAGTTCGGACTGAATTTGAAGTCAGAACTGAAGAAGCTTCTGGGATGAGAAGTGAACCGACTTCAAAGAAAATTTTAAACCTTTTAAAATCTGACTAGGCGGCACAGTGGCTAAGACACTGAGGTTGTCGATCAGAAAGGTTGGCAGTTTGGCGGTTCGAGTCCCTAGTACAGGTCTCTTGTGTGAGCAGCGGGTTGGACTAGATAACCTCCAAGATCCCTTCCAACTCTGTTACTGTTAAACCACGACTCTGGATGACTGAGAATCTCCATAGGCAAAGTGTGCAGAGAAATTCAATCCTTGTTCAAAACTTGGAATCCTTGGGCAGGATGGGCTCGCTTTCAGATTCTCCACGAAACCCCAAAACTGGTGGTGGTTACACACGACATAAAGAACCCTAAAGTCAAATTCACAAAACACGTGGATGTATTCTGGCAAGAAGCCACAACAATAGGTTCGCAAGGCACCCCGGGATGATCCAACCTGGGTTTTATCCTGGTTTAGCACGTCGTGTGAATGCTCCGACCCTTGTAAGCGATTTCTTGGCGCACCTGAGCATCGGCAAGCCCTCCGACCTATCCTGTGAGGGAGGCATCTTGAGCCTGCTGGAATTAAACTGAAAAGTATCCCTGCGCTGAAAAAATATATATATTTTTTAATCGACAAGATCACACCGACCACAGCCAAGGACGGAGCGGGTCTGGTTCCCGACTTCATCGCCCCCTCCTCCCCTTTTAAGTAATCTACTCTTTATTAACGCAGAAGGCGATCTCCGGGCGCGCGGGGGAAACGTTGCGGATCGGGCGCAACTTTATCAGACGTCTGAAAACGGACACTGCAGGTTTTTAGAGGCACCGAGCGTTGCCAATCCCGCGGAGCAGAAGGAAGGGGAAAACTTGGCGGTATTTTCAGCCGAGAAATAAACCCACCTCGCCAAAGGAAGAGGACCCGGTAAGTTTCTCCCCGCGGCCTCCCTGACTTTTGCACCCAACCACCCAGGCCAAGGGGGACCCAGCTGCCCTGCTTCAAAGCTGCCAATCCGAAGGGTGAGAAGGGGGGAGGGGGAGGTCGATTTCCCTGCCAATAAGGGCGGATGCCTTTCTGAAGAAATTCCTGATTTCCTCTTCTCCGCTTTGAAACCGCCTCCGGTTTCCTTGGTGTTGGTGATGGAGCATGGGAGATGTAGTACTCCGTCTCTGGAGGAATCCGGCTGGGCGAGGGCTGCTGCGGCTGCTTTAAACAAATGAGTAGTTTGGCCGCCGCGAAAGTCCCGCGGAAATCGGCGCTCTCTTCTTCACGAGGGGAAGGGGTGCGTGGGGAAATGAGGTCCCGACCCAGGAGAAAGCAGCTGGCTTCCTTCTGAGTAAACGTAGCTAAACTCGAGTTGGGACAAGTGAGCCGTCCTCTGTTCCCTGAACACAATCCGCTTAATTCGGTCTTCTCATTCGCTTGGAACCAAACGGACAAGCAGGTGAGTTCACGCTGCAGAAGCAAAATAGCCCACCCACCCACCCACCCACCCCTGCTCACTTGTAATCTGGTAGATCTTTAACTGATCTCAGCCCTACTTACTGCGTGAACACCACGGCCGGTTAGCGCTCGCTTTCTTCCAGCGGAGTGTAGGTGAAGGAGTTGTTACACAAACTAACTTCCGGGGGGGGACATCGCCTTTCGCCCAAATGTGTAAAGCAAACCCTTTTGTTTGTTAGTTGCGGAGTTGCGTGCGACCCATCGGGACCCCATGGACAACGTTCCTCCAGGCCTTCCTCTCCTCTATCATCCTCTGGAGCCCATTTACTCTTCGGTGGCTCCATCCAGTCATCGCATTCTCTCCGCCCTCCATCTTTCCCAGCATGAGGCTCTTCTCCAGGGAGTCCTTCCTTCTCCTTAGGTGGCCAAAGGATTTGAGTTTCCTCTTCAGGATCTGGCCTTCTAAAGAGCAGTCAGGGTTGATCTCCTCTAGGACTGACCGATTGGATCGCCTTGCAGTCCAAGGGACCGAATCCTAGTTTATTCCATCAAGCCAGAGGGTTAAAGCTTGAGGTCTTATGCTCTCCATCAACAATTAACCGCAGAAGCTAAAGCGCGGTCGCGACTGGGCAGGTCCTCACAATCAGTTACAATAGCAGTAGCAATAGCAGTTAGACTTATATACCGCTTCATAGGGCTTTCAGCCCTCTCTAAGCGGTTTACAGAGTCAGCATATTGCCCCCAACAACAATCCGGGTCCTCATTTTACCCACCTCGGAAGGATGGAAGGCTGAGTCAACCCTGAGCCGGTGGGATTTGAACAGCCGAACTGCAGAACTGCAGTCAGCTGAAGTAGCCTGCAGTGCTGCATTTAACCACTGCGCCACCTCGGCTCAAGCCGGGATAGTTCGTCTGAAGCCGAGGAGCTGCGCGAAGGTCACTCCCTTTCGTTGGGCAACAGGGAACCCTTTCCGTCAAGGGGACGTGGGGAAGGGCCGGGCGCGAACAAGCGAGTCACAGCCCGCAGTCCTTGAGGTTCACGGGACGCTGCCCCGGGACTGCGGCACAAAAGTCTCTGCCCTCACAGATTCAGACCACACTTATAACCCGCGGGATTTTTAGTCCCTCCGACAGCACGCCTGTTTCCACTTTATTGAAAGTAGTCGTGTCTTCTCAAGAGGAGTGATTTTATCAGGAATAATATTAAAGAGATGGAATGCCGGATTCTTAAAAAGAGCTGCAGGTTTTCGGATTTCGATGGGAACAAAAAACCTTCAACGACTCGAGAAACGCCCCTAAATGTGTACTCCGCTTTTAAAAAATAGTTTCGAAAGAATGGGTTTGGCCTGTTTTGTCTTAGAGCAGTGTTTCTCAACCTTGGCAACTTGAAGATGTCCGGACTTCAACTCCTAGAATTCCCCAGCCAGCATTCGCTGGCTGGGGAATTCTGGGAGTTGAAGTCCGGACATCTTCAAGTTGCCAAGGTTGAGAAACACTGTCTCAGAGGTTGCGGCCACCAAACCTCGGAGCTCCATTCGCAAGACACGTGTACAATTGCCGATGTTTAACCGGGTTCGGGTGTTACACGGCTAACCCCACGTTCTGAATTAACCAAAGGGGCCAAACCATACTTTGGGGGGGGCAGGGTCTTGATTCCCAAACCACAATAAGCTAAAGCGTTGTTGGTTGGACTGCGGGGTGAATTTAACCAGTATTAAGAAAAAAAAATGGACCGGGTGGCTCAATGGCTAAGATGCTGAACTTGTCGATCAGAAAGGTCGCCGGTTCGCTGGTTCGAATCCCTAGCGCCGCCTAAAGGAGTGAGTTCCTATTACTTGTCCCAGCTTCTGCCAACCTAGCAGTTCGAAAGCATGTAAAAATGCAAGTAGAAAAATAGGGACCACCTTTCGTGGGAAGGTAACAGGTTAAGTGTGCCTTCTGTGTTTAGTCATGCCCGCCACATGATCACAATGGAGACATCTTCGGACAGCGCTGGCTCTTCGGCTTTGAAAGGGAGATGAGCACCGCCCCCTAGAGTCGGGAACCAATAGCACATATGTGTGAGGGGAACCTTTACCTTAAGAAAAAAATGTCTGACGCTACTGAAATTCTAACCCAGTCTGTTGGGACTTTCTCCGGGAGAATCAGGTCTACATCTTCACTTTTAACTCTTCTGGAGGGCGGGGAAAATATTATTTTTAAGCTATTTATCCCGCAAGGCGTCGGGTGAAGGGACCCAGCCAGGAAGCATCCAGACAACAAGCTTGGCCCAGTCAGCAGTGGGACACGTGTGCTCAATGACTGCATTCTCACACAGGCTAAGTGCGGTTCATGTTGAGTATTTTTGAGTATTTGAGTATTTTGAGTATTTGAAAATTTATTTATAGGCCGCCCTTTTCCCTGGGGGGACTCAGGGCGGCTTACAACGCAAAGGGAGGGGGATACAGACAATAACACATAAGGACAATACATAATTAAATGTATTGTGTTGACTTGGAATACTGTTTAAAATAGTATTGTACGGAAATCCAGCCTGTTGGTTAGTCGGCGATTTCACCCCTTGTCCCAAAAGAGAGAATAAGGCTGTCGTGGGAAAGCGACCCTTTTCCTTGCCGCGACTTCTCGGATTGTCACAGCCCAGATCTGGTGGTGACCCTAAAACTGGGACCTTCTCCAACGCCGCCGGGTAAAATGAGTGCAAATTCAGCCAAGTAGGAAGCACCGCGGTGGCCGACGGCCGAGGCATCTTTGCGCACGGTGGAAGCGGATCGCGCGAAGCCGAAAGGCGCACCAAGCGATGCAGGCCAGGCCTCCTTCTGCCAAGCTCCCGAAGAAGCCGCGTTTGAGGAAAAACGAGGCTGCTTGGGCGCTTGGCACAGCTCCCGGCTTAACCGGGACTTGGATCTCCGTCCCTGCGACCAACTTTTTAAAAGCCTTATCAGCCAGTTTGGAGCAATTAATGGGTGACAGGCGTGAACCCCCTTCTTAAATTCTCCTTAAAGCAGCCTCCAGTCCCAGGGATCCGATAGATCGATGGCTAACGGATCTCGCCTCCCGCCCGTAAACCGAGGAACCGCTGGTTGCTGTGAACGAGAAAGGCGCGCTTTCATTCCCTTTCGGTTGCCGTGGCGTTTTTCACTGGTGCTTCCACAGCCAGGCGAACACGGTTTTCGCAGAGCGGATCTCCTTCTTTCTCCCCGCCGTTAATTGATTTAAATTGCTTTATCTACCCGCGGAGGGGGTTGGGGTGGGGTGGAGAATCCACCTCAGTTCGGCGTTTGCTTGAGTTGTAAAAAGGCAGGCGGGGAGAGAAGCGCGTTCAAGAGGCAACCGGCTTTTTTTGTGGTTCGAGAAGGGAGCCCAGCCGACTGCGAGGGCTCATCGGAGAAATCGAGCCGATGCTGGAATAGGGCCAAGAAAGGCCCAGAACCGAGTTCCCACTTGACCCGTAGCTATTTCGGGTTTTTTTCAGGCCTACTTCAGAAGATTGGGGTGATGATTAAAAAAAAAAAAGAGCAAGAGGGAAGGATCACCTCGTGGTCCCCTCTCTGTGTTGTCAGGAAATGCTTGCAAGAGAAGATATAAGTAAAGGTAAAGGTTCCCTTAGTACATACATGCTAATTGTTCCCGACTCTAGGGGGCGGTGCCCATCTCCGTTTCAAAGCCGAAGGGCCACCGCTGTGCGAAGACGTCTCTGTGGTCATGTGGCCGGCATGACTAAACACCGAAGGCGCACAGAACGCTGTTACCTTCCCATCAAAGGTGGTTCCTATTTTTCTACTTGCGTTTTTTACATGCTTTCGAACTGCTGGGTTGGCAGAAGCTGGGAAAAGTAGCGGGAGCTCATTCCGTTAGGCGGCGCTAGGGATTCGAACCACCAAACTGCCGACCTTTCTCATTGACAAGCTCAGCGTCTTAGCCACTGGCCACCACGTTCCTATAGATATAAGATATAAATATGTAAATAAACCGCAATAAAGGGAAACCACCTAAAGTCACTTTGGCGGTATAGTTGTCTTGGGAGCAGTATGGAAATGGCCTTTGCCATTTTCTGGGGTGTGGCTTACTTCCCCTGGGGCTCTTGGTGGTCTCCCATCCAAGTAATATAAGCAGCCTGGTTCCACCACAAAACCGCGGATGACAAAATCACATACGTGACGTCATCACAGCGCGACGAAAACATCGCGCTGTGATCGATAAATGTAAAAATAAAGCGAAAACCTTACCCTAACCCCCCCAAACCTAACCCTAAACCTAACCCTAAACCTAACCCTAAATCTAACCCTAAACCTAACCCTTAACCTAACCCTAAATCTAACCCTAAACCTAACCCTTAACCTAACACTAAACCTAACGCTAACCCTTAACCTAACGCTAAACGTAACCCTAACGCTCTAACCCTAACCCTAACCCTAACCCTTACCTTTATGTGAATCGGCTTGCTTTAATTTTATTTTTATTTCAATTTTTAATTTTTTTCGTCGCGCTGTGATGATGTCAAATGCGCGCTTTTGTCGAGCGCGCTTTTGTGGACCGCGGTTTTGACAGGTCACGAAGCAGCCTGACTCTGCTCAGCATCTGAGCCCAGGAAAGATACTTGGTGTCTAAGGTGTGTGTGTGTGTGGGGGGGGGAATAGATCTACAAATACAAATGAAAGGGAGCATCTTTTCCCTCCTGTCTTTTGGAGGTGGGCAGTTTCAGCCCAGTTTGCCCAACCCCTTAAGACCCAAATTAGTCCTCTTTGACCCAGACCAAAATTTGTTGCAATCCAATTTAAGGTAAATAGTAAGCCCGATCACCTGCTCACAATACAGCTCAAGGGCCGCCCTAAGGAGAGAAATTGCAGCATGGTAACAAGGTGAGAAACACCAACATTCCATCCTCAATGAAAGACACGCCCCCCATTGTCTCAACATTCCTTCTCCTTTACCAATGGGCTTTCACATTCTCTGTTCCCCTTCAGAAAGGGGCATTTTTGCCTAAGAACACAGAACTAAGACCAGATCCATTGACAAGGACCTGCTTAGCTTCCCCAAACTGGCCCCGGCTAATCAGATACCTAGGATTTCCCACTTTGGAGCCCTTAGCATCCTATAAGAATATTTGCTTTCCTATTGTTCGAGATCGGTTTTTCTTGTAAAAAAGCAGGGCACCCAACGATCTTTCAGTAAACATATTTCCTTCTGCTTGGTATGTCTGAATTTTCCACGCAGGGAAGTGCAAAGAGCATCCACCTGTGGCACAAATGCATCAGAGGTGGTACTCAGCCAGTTCTGACAGGTTCCAGAGAACCTGTAACGGAAATTTTGAGTAGTTTGGAGAACTGGCAAACAGGCTGGCCGCGCCCCTCCTGCCTCCCAGCTGATCTTCTTTTGTTGCCCTGAACAGGAGAACAGAGCTGGAAAGCAGGTTAGTGGGGTGGGGAGGGAATGGGGATTTTGCAATAACCTTCCCGCAGGAGTGGGGAGGGAATAAGGATTTTGCAGTATCCTTCCCCTGCCACACCCACCAAGCCACGCCCACAGAATCAGTAGTAAAAAAAATTGAATCTCACCACTGGAATGCATGCTGGTAAGGGAGTCCACATGGTATGATAAAATACAATAAAATGATACGATGTGATAAAATGATGATGGGCTCCAAGAATAGACCAGAAGAAGAACAAAGCGTTGGTCCCAGTGACTGTCTCAAATTGGATCTTGCAATATTATCCTTGGAGATATATTTATTTACCTTCGTTCATATGATAAAATAAGTCAAAGTGGCAGCTATGTCAGTATGATCAAACCCTAGTTTGTTTTTACATCTTTCACACAAGTGTTCTATATAAATATTGGGTGGAGCACATTCTAGGAAAGGGGAGTGGGACAAGGGGCAGCCTAGCCCAGAGCTGGATAGGAGACACAAAAAGAAACATCGGATAGCCGCTTCCTACAATCTCCCAGCTTTATAACTCTTAGAACGAGAGTCCTCAATTTATGACCACAATTGAGCCCAGCATTTCTGTTGCTAAGTGAGATGGTTAAGTTACTTTTCTCCAATATTATGATCTCTCTTGCCACAGTTGTTAAGTGAATCAATGCGGCTGTTTAAGTCACACGGTTGTTAAACACGCTTGTCAGCATTGACTTCATTTAGTAATCAGGAAAGATTACTGGACTCCATTTGGACGGAAATCAAGTGTACTTTTACTAATTATAAATGAACAGTTGCAAAGCAAAGCTGAGTCTGGTTAATTAGGTGCGAAAGCAGATAATATCAAGTACAATTCAATCCCCTGCCCTTGGCACCCCTGTAGAGCCAAGGTGGCGCAGTGGTTAAATGCAGCACTGCAGGCTACTGCTAGATCAGCAGGTCAGCGGTTCAAATCTCACCGGCTCAGGGTTGACTCAGCCTTCCATCCTTCCGAGGTGGGTAAAATGAGGACCCAGATTGTTGGGGGCAATATGCTGACTCTCTGTAAACCGCTTAGAGAGGCCTGAAAGGCCTATGAAGCGGTATATAAGTCTACTGCTATTGCTGTACACAGTCCAATTATAATGCACCCAGATGTCAGGTGGGAGATAACTTCAAAAAGTCTCGTCAGGTTGGAATGCTGGACAGTTGGCCTTGGCGGGAAACTCCCTTCTTCCACACGCGCAGTAAGGTGGTCAGATCAGCGACTAGAAACTTCCTCCAGCACATAACGATTCCCCTCCCAGATACCATGCCCCCCCCCACTCCCCGTTTCAATGACAGCCGAAGCAGCAACAAAGCAGAGGCTGACTATCTGGCTTCCCCATTGACTTTGTTTGTCAGAAGGTCGCAAAAAGGGATCACATGACCCCAGGGCACTGCAAGCCGTCATAAACATGAATCAGTTTGCCAAAGTGTCTGGATTTGGATCACGTGACCATGGGGATGCGGCAATGGTCGTAAGTATGAAAAACAATCATACGTCACTTTTTTTTTTAGTGCCGTTGTAACTTCAGTCACTTAATGAACTATTGTAAGATGGGGACTACTTGCAACAATTGTTTAGTCTGGCAAGATTCTGTCTGCTGTATGTAAGTAAATAAAGAACTGAACTCCAATTGATTTGTTCCAATCATTCTTGGGCTGACACGGTTCCACCACAAAACCGCGGTAGACTAAAGCGCGTGTGACTAAAGCGCGGTGACAAAACCACACCGTCAAAACCACGTGACAACAGCGGGCCGACAACAGCGCGCTGACAGAAGCGCGCTGTAACATAACCCTAAAAATAACCCTAAACCTAACCCTAAACCTAACGCTAAACCTACCCTAAACCTACCCTAAACGTAACCCTAAACCTACCCTAAACCTACCCTAAACCTAACTCTAAACCTAACCCAAAACCTAACCTTAAACCTTACCTTAAGTTAAATCGCGCTTCTGTCGGCGCGCTGTTGTGGGCGCGCTGTTGTGGGCGCGCTTTTGACATCGCGGTTTTAGCGCCGCGGTGTTGTCGGCACGCTTTAGTCTACCGCGGTTATGTCGTGCCACGGGCTGACACAATGCCACCGAGTTCATTTCGTCAACAGGGTTGTCTCTACAAAACACTCTGGCTTGGATCTGTAAGAAACCGCCCAGCCACCATCCTGTGGCTGCCATCTTGATTTTTTTAAAGTGTATCCTCTAGACATCCCTGAATTCCACCCTATGATATACAAAGCTAGGAGAAGGTTGAGCTTGCCCCTTTTTATGTGTATGTGTGCACAGGTTAGCCTGTTGTATGGATGGTGGATCCATCTTTGGTTAGTAGATGGCTTAGAGCAGGGGTCTCCAACCTGGACAACTTTAAGACTTGTGGACTTCAATTCCCAGAATTGAAGTCCACAAGTCTTAAAATTGCCCAGGTTGGAGACCCCTGGCTGGTTCACTGACAAAAGGGCGAATGACAAAACCGTGTCCGACTAAACCACGGTGACAAAACACGAGTTCTAAAGCGCTCGAATGAATGAGCGCTGAATCACGCCGATAACAGCGCAGTGACAGAAGCGCACTGTAAAACTAACCCTAACCCTAAACCTAACCCTAAACGTAACGCTAACCCTAACCCTAACGCTAACGCTAACGCTAACCCTAACCCTAACCCTAACCCTAACCCTAACCCTAACCCTAACCCTAACCCTAACCCTAACCCTAACCCTAACCCTAACCCTAACCCTAACCCTTAACCTAACCCTAACCCTAACCCTAACCCTAACCCTAACCCTAACCCTAACCCTAACCCTAACCCTAAACCTAACCCTAACCCTAACCATAAACCTAACCCTAACCCTAACCCTAACCCTAACCATAAACCTAATCCTAACCCTAACCATAAACCTAAACCTAACACTAAACCTAACCCTTACCTTAAGTTAAATCGGCTTTCTGTCGACGCACTGTTGTAAAGCGCCCATCTGTCTCTGCGCTGTTGTCGCCGCGCTGTTGTCGCTGCGATGATGATGTTGCAGTTTTAGTGACACGGTTTTGTCGGCGCGCTTTTGTTGTGCACGCTTTTGTCGGGTCACGCCCCCGGCTTAGCGGGTTGTGTAAATGCAGGACACAGGTTCATTTTAGAAAAGAGTCACCTTATCAGTGAGATGGGTGGCAAATACATTTAATAAATAAAATAAAAAATGTGTACATCTTCCTTAGCAAGGGATGGACAATCTAGCTAGATTGAGACATGTTTCCTTGAAGTTCGGCTCCACTGATTCATTCTGAAACCTGAGTAATATTTAGATCTATGGACTTCACTCAGAAAACTGCCTGGGGAATTCTAGGAGTTGAAACCCACACAACTGGACAAGTCCACACAAGTCCACAACTCTACCATTTTAAAGTTGCTCAGGTGGAGAAAAGACCGCAGGAGACTGAAGATAGTATTACAACTGCTATCAACTCCAAGTAAAGTAATGCATTTCACCATCAGCTCGGAACGTGTCACAACCAGCTCACAATATTCTCCCCGGCTATGGATCTTGGGAGCTAAAGAAAGGCTCGCCGCCCCACCAAAGCGATTCCCTGATTTCTTATGCTGTTGCCGGCATGTTGCTGCGCATGTGCAGAACAATATTTAGTCAAGTGTGCATGCGTCAGCAATGTGCGGATGGCGTGTGCAGCCAACAGGTACCGACCGGTATAGGAATCCAACCCTGGGCATCTCATCTGTCATACATGCCAGTCGCCAAGCATCTGAATTTTCATCACATGACCAGGAGTGTCAAAATTGGCCAGAAGTCCCCTTTTCAGTGCTGCTGTATTTATTTATTTATTTATTTATTTATTTATTTATTTATTTATTTATTTATTTATTTATTTATTTATTTATTTATTTATTTATTTATTTGTCTTGTATGCCGCCCACTCCCGGAGGACTCCGGGCGGCTCACAAAAGACAAGGGAAAGGGGGGAACAAGACAAAGACAACATATTAAAAACAAAACCAACATTCACAATTTCCGTGGAGGTAGATGCTTCTCAGCTCCCCCCCAGCCTGCTGGAACAGCCAGGACTTGGTGGCTTTGTGGAAGGCCGGGAGGGTAGTAAGGGTCCGGATCTCAACAGGGAGATCGTTCCAGAGGGCCGGAGCTGCAACAGAGAAGGCCCTCCCCCGGGGAGTCGCCAGCCGACATTGGCTGGCAGATGGAATCCGGAGGAGACCCAACCTGTGCGATCTAATTGGTCTGAGAGAGGTAATTGGCAGGAGGCGGTCTCTCAGGTACCCAGGTCCGATGCCATGTAGGGCTTTATAGGTAGCGACCAGCACCTTGAAGCGGATTCGGAGACTAATAGGTAGCCAGTGCAGCTCGCAGAGGATAGGTGTAACGTGGGTGTACCTTGGTGCACCCACAATCGCTCACACGGCTGCATTCTGGACTAATTGGAGTCTTCGAACACTCTTCAAGGGCAGCCCCATGTAGAGCGCATTACAATAATTGTAATTGTATATACAACAAATAATTGTTGTAAATTCAAGTGGTCCCTCAGTGGATGGTTGTACATAGAGGACTACTCATGTTCAACTGGGACTGCTTGCGAAGGAATTATTTAAGGGATTGCCACATATTTAAGGTGCTCCAAAGTACTTGAAGGCAGGACAAGAAGCAATGGAAACTAGTCAAGGGGAGAAGCAACTTAGAACTGAGGAGAAATTTACAGATAGTTAGAACAATTAATCAGTGGAAGGACTTGCCTCCAGAATTTGTGAATGCTCCAACACTGGAAGTGTTTTTAAGATGAGATTGGACAGCCACTTGTCTGAACTGGTATAGGCTTTCCCACCTGAGCAGGGGGTTGGACTAGAAGATCTCTATGGTCCCCTCCAATTCTGTTATACTGTTGTTATTCTGCCACTAAGACCACTCTAGCAAAAATGTCACACAAAAGCCATAATTTGTGTTAAGGCCTATGTTTGCATACCATTGAATGATTGCCATTTAATCCCTAGCATTTCCAGGCCAGGCCAGGCCAAGCAAAGACGTTGATTTGGCTTGAACCTCTACAAGACTGAGTTACACCTTTCTCATTAAAAACCAGCTTCCTGTGAAAGTCCTTCGAAATAGATCACATTGGATTTAGAGGCCTTTCCAAATTCTCTTGCCTGTAATTGTGGACCTCCAAGTGCCACATTTTTCCAACGGTGTTCTATACGCACATTTATTCTTCTCTTTTTGATTTGCATCCATTAATCTGCAGAAGCTGCCTTTGCTAACTGACAAGTCAACAAATGTTCCACTGGATCTGCGGGGGGAAATAATATTCCTGGGAACCCCATACGAAAATGAGGACTGTCACTCAACTGGGGAAAAAAAAAGGCTAGGTTGATAAATGCAGGTTATCAGAATTGATCGAGCAGTCAATTAACCAATTATAGCAGCACATGTTTGCACTGGAAAACGAACAAATCTATGTCTTGTTTTCAGAAAAGGCAGCTAAGCGCAAAAACAGACTCGGGGAAAAAAACACACTTTTTTTCTCCCATTAGGATGGGAAAAGCTCTCTCAGAGGAACCTTTACCATTCCTTCTTTGGTAAGTACTTCAGGACCCAATTTTGAAAGCCAATTAAGATGTTAAATTGATTAAAATAATACCCACTTAATCAGCCCAAACCATGTAACCTTAATTAAACAGGATTGGAGAAGGAGAAGGTCATTTGAGGACTGCGTGATTGAACTGCAGAACTTTAGATGACCACTAGGGAGCAGCAAAGACCTGGAGTTTTCTAGGCCTCTGTGCTGCCATCTGGAGGTCATTCAGGCAGTCCTCGCTTGATGGGTACAAAGGGGAAGCAGAATTTCTGATGCCAAGGAAGGTGGTTGTTAAATGAATCCATTGCCCGATTTTACTATCTTTTGCTACAGTTCTTAAGTGAATCACTGAAGCTCTTAAGAGAATCGCATGGTGGTTTATTGAATCCAGCTTCCCCCATTAATTTCACTTGTCAGAAGCTGTCTGGGAAGGTCACAAATAGCGACCACACCACCGTGGGATGCTGCAACCGCCATAAATACATGCCGGTTGCCTAGCACCCAAATTTTGATCATGTGACTGTGATGGTTGTGGTGCGAGGACCATTTGTAAGTCACTTTTTCCCCCAGTGTCATTGTATCTTCAACAAATGGTTGTAAATTGAGGACTATCTGTCATGAATGTGCAATTGAGGTTATCCCGCTATTTGAAGCTGCCCTCGGTTGAGATGGAAGAAGGGAGAGGCACTATTTTCATACCAGAACTGAAAATATCTGCCTTTTCTTTTTGAGCTGGGGACCATATAAAAGCAATATCATGGAGACATGGCAGAAAGATGTTTGATAGAATGATAGAATAGCAGAGTTGGAAGGGACCTTGGAGGTCTTCTAGTCCAACCCCCTGCCTAGGCAGGAAACCTGATACCATTTCAAAGGGTTATCCAACATCTTCTTAAGGACTTCCAGTGTTGGGGCATTCAGAACTTCTGGAGGCAAGTTGTTCCACTGATTAATTGTTCTAAATGTCAGCAAATTTCTGCTCAGTTCTAAATTGCTTCTCTCCTTGATTAGTTTCCACCCATTGCTTCTTGTTCTACCCTCAGGTGCTTTGGAGAATAATTTGAGTCCCTCTTCTTTGTGGCAATCCCTGAGATATTGGAACACTGCTATCATGTCTCCCTTGGTCCTTCTTTTCATTAAATAATCCCTGCAACAGTTCTTCATATGTTTTAGCATCCAGTCCAGTGGTGGGTTCCAGATCCCATCACAACTGGTACGCTGCAACAGGGCCGGCCATCCACCTCGGGCACACCCACTGCGCATGCATGCACACCCACTGCCCTGGGACACTCCAGCTCCTCGGTGGAGGTTGTGCAGGCACCGTACGCTGCGCGCACATTCGCAAATGGCCCGGTTAGCTTAAATACAGGTAAGGAATGCGGGCGGGGTGGGGGTGGGGGCTCCAAAGCACCATTCCGGTATGATGGCCACTGCTCCCAGTTGCCACCAGTACTCCTGATCCAGTCCCCTAATCATCTTTGTTGCTCTTCTCTGCACTCTTTCTAGAGTCTCAAAATCTTTGTGACATGTTTTTTTTTTAAAAACCTCTTTTTTACAGGGCATATTGTGCCATGGTGCAAGACCAGAAAGAACTTAAGAAGATTTGATGCAATGAGGCAACATTGAAATAGTGGGAGAAAAGAAAGGGAAAATAAGGTGGTGCTACAACAGGCGCTAGGGATGGTAAACAAAGCAACTCAAACTGTATATTATAACCTTTTAAATGGAATAACAAAGGTATAAGAATGGCAAAGGAAAAGAATAACTATGTGAATGTATACCTATAATTGTATGTAAGAGAATAAATAACAGTAAGAATATAAAACGCAATATAGGTAAACAATATTTTGGTATAAATAGCTAAGTATAAATAAATATAGAATTGTAAATAAAAATGGATAACGAATAAGGAGACCATGAATGCAAGATAGAAATGTATAGAAGGGAAAACACTAAATATAAAGAAACCGATACGAAACTGCTGTATGATATATGATGGAATTTCTTGTTCCTATGTTGTATTAAGTCATGTGTTTGTTTTTGTTGATGTGTTTATGTGTTTAAAATAAAATAAAAAATGAAATAGTGGATAATCTGGACAAAGAGACCTTGGGGATTTTATTCTGTGACTCACTGCTCATCTCTCTTTCAAGGCCATTCAGCCAGTGCTGTCCAAAGACATTTCTGTGGTCATGTGGCTAGCGTGACATCATGGACAGCTGCTACTTTCCCATGAAAGTGGTACCTATTTATCTACTCATATTTGCATGCTTTCGAACTGCTAAGTTGCCAGGAGCTGCAGCAAGGACAAGAGTTCACCCCGTTGCATGGCGCTTGGGTCTTGAACCTGAGTTGCTGGCTTTCCAGCTGACAAGCCCAGCACCTTTACTCCTGAGTGACCATGCCACCTTATTTATTTATTTATTAGACTTATATACCGCTTCATAGGGCTTTTCACCCTCTCTAAGCGGTTTACAAATTTTTTAGCAAATTGAGTCAGCAACTTGCCCCCACAGTCCGGGTCCTCATTTCACCCACCTCGGAAGGATGGAAGGCTGAGTCGACCTTGAGCCGGTGAGATTTGAACCGCCGAACTGCAGATCACAGTCAGCTAAAGTGGCCTGCAGTACTGCACTCTACCCACTGTGCCACCTTGCATAGCCTCGCACCGCATCACATAGGGGTGATGGATCTGGACTGCGAAACACCGGATGACCACTAGGTGACAGCAAGGAGAGGCTTCTGAACATCTTTGATGCTGTGAGGATGTTTGTAACCCAGTCCTACTGCAAGCATCTGTTCTCGTTTGGCTCAGAATGAGGGCGTCAGCAAACAACAGGCTGCTCATTAACAATCCTTCAAATTGAATTTCTCCCCCCAAAAGCCAAGCCCTCAGAAATAGCTCATTAAAATGCCATGGCAATTGTCACTTAATTGCCACTTAGGTGACAATTGTAAATTACTTTCTACGGGGCTTCCTTTGGAGCTTAAAAAAAATTCCGATTGTTTGTTTGGAAACCTCACTAGGGTAGAGTCAAAATCATCCTAAGGTGACTGCATTAGTTGCCAATAAATTATGGTTTCAGTTCAAAATGCTGGTCATCTGCATACTACTGAAATCAGAGGTGGGTTCCTACCAGTTCGCACCAGTTCGGTAGAACCGGTTCGTCAAATCTACCGAACCGGTTAGAAGAGGTTCCACCAGTGGACCCAGAAAGCAGGCCACACCTACAGAAGAGGTTCCAAAAAATTTTGAAACCCACCCCCCACACATACACACAGACACACACAGAGAGAGAGACAGAGAGAGACAGAGAGAGACAGAGAGAGACAGAGAGAGACAGAGAGACAGAGAGAGAAAGAGAAAGAAAGGAAGAAAGAAAAAAGAAAAAAAGAAAAAAGTGAGAAAGAGATGAAAGAAAAAAGGAAAAAGGGACAGAGAGACAAAAGGAAAGAGAGAGAGAGAGAGAGAGACAGAGACAGAGACAGAGAGAGAAAGAGAAAGAAAGGAAGAAAGAAAAAAGAAAAAAGTGAGAAAGAGATGAAAGAAAAAAAGGAAAAAGGGACAGAGAGACAAAAGGAAAGAGAGAGAGACAGAGAGAGACAGAGACAGAGACAGAGAGAGAAAGAGAAAGAAAGGAAGAAAGAAAAAGAAAAAAGTGAGAAAGAGATGAAAGAAAAAAAGGAAAAAGGGACAGAGACAAAAGGAAAGAGAGAGAGACAGAGAGAGACAGAGACAGAGACAGAGAGAGACAGAGACAGAGACAGAGAGAGAAAGAGAAAGAAAGGAAGAAAGGAAGAAAGAAAAAAGTGAGAAAGAGATGAAAGAAAAAAAGGAAAAAGGGACAGAGAGACAACAGGAAAGAGAGAGAGAGAGAGAGAAAGAGAAAGAAAGAAAACACTCTCAACAGGTCACATGGCCGGCAAGCCACTCCCACAAAGGAGGCCACACCCACAGAGTAGGTTTGAAAAAAAAATTGAAACCCACCACTGACTGAAATCCTTCTCTCTGTTTGTAGCCTTCAATTAGCTCATCATAGTACCCAGGTTTTTGAATCGAGGGTACCTCAAATACGTACCAAATTTGGGAGCCCTTATTCCTAAATGACTTAAATTTCAAGGATCTTCACATCAGTTGAATCGCAAACTTGTGGTCCCTGCAGGATTGTCACAGTCAGGTGAGCATGACTTCCGATCCTCCCCCTGCCAGTTTCTCAAAGCAAAGTCAATAGGGAAGCTGGCAAGAAGCCAGAAGTCGCCCCTGCACTTATCTAGGGTCATCCTGTTCATCTGTTTAAGTAAGGAAATATAAACTGCACGGATGACCCAATGAGTCATGGGTTGCCTAGCTATTTTTAAGGCTCTCTATAGCCCTTATACAGATAATGCTCAATTTACAATCATTTGTTCAGTGCCTGTTCATAGTTACAAGGGCACCAGGGGGGAAAAAAAGGCAAGAAATGTCCCAGAAACCTCACAACTGTCTCGCTTAGGAATTGGGTTCAATTGTGGTCATAAGTCAAGGACTACCCCGTCTGGTAGAATACATCTAACAACATCTTGCCAGAATAGAATCTGTCTAACTGGTCAGAACATCTAGTCAGCCACAGTTGACAATCCTTCCTCCTTCAGATAACAATGAAAGTAATGTCACACAATTGTCCTCTGGTTCATGCGTCGTGTCATATCTCTCTCTCTCTCTCCCTCCCTCCCTCCCTCCGTCCCTCCCGGTTCACCGACAAATATGCGTTCGACAAAAGCGCGCCGACAAAACCGCTGGGAAAAAATTGGGAGTTCAAAATCGCTACGATGAATGAGCGCAGAAGCGCACCGACAACAGTGCGCCGACAGAAGCGCACCCTAACCCTAACCCTAACCCTAACCCTAACCCTAACCCTAACCCTAACCCTAACCCTAACCCTAACCCTAACCCTAACCTTAAACCTAACCCTAACCCTAACCCTAACCCTAACCCTAACCCTAACCCTAACCCTAACCCTAACCCTAACCCTAACCCTAACCTTAAACCTAACCCTAACCCTAACCCTAACCTTAAACCTAACCCTAACCCTAACCCTAACCCTAACCCTAACCCTAACCCTAACCCTAACCCTAACCCTAACCCTAACCCTAACCCTAACCCTAACCCCTTACCCTAACCCTAACCCTAACCCTAACCCTAAACCCTAACCCTAACCCTAACCCTAACCCTAACCCTAACCCTAACCCTAACCCTAACCCTAACCCTAACCCTAACCCTAAACCCTAACCCTAACCATAAACCCTAACCCTTACCCTTACCCTTACCCTTACCCTAACCTTAACTGTACTCACGCTTCTGTCAGTGCCCTTTTGTCAACGCGTCTTTGTGGGCACACTGTTGACGTCACAGTTTTATTGCCGCAGTTTTGTCGGGCGCGCTGTTGTGGGGCGTGCATTTGTCAGGTCACCCTCCCTCCCTCCCTCCCTCCCTCCCTCCCGCTCTCTCTCATACACACACCCACACCAGTGGTGGGTTTCAATTTATTTTACTACCAGTTCACTCAAGCTCACACATGCGCTCACGCATGCACAGAATTGTCCGGGCGTGTGGGCGGAGCCTCCTGCCACTTCCAGTACTGATTCGCCCGATTTGGGGCGAATCTGCAGAAACCCATCTCTGACATACATGGCTGGAGCATTCTGGGAATTGAAGTCCAGACATCTTCAAGATGCCACCGTTGGGAAATACTGTCGTAAAACCAATCCTGGAAAGTGGAAACCACCATTCTGGTGATCACCAAAAATGTTCCAGGGCATCTACAAATTAAAATATGTAATCCTTTAAAAATTTCCCAGTTCTAGTTTATAGAATCATATGTATTGATATAACCCACATAAACCAAAGCTCTTGGGTGGTGTTTGTTCTTTTTTTTAGAATATAACAAGTTCCTGAGACCCAAATGTTGGGGGACGATGGCTCCTCAATCCAAACCAGGGCCTTCCATCAAAAGCAGATATGTGGCTTTCAAACTCTCCCAATTGCAGATAGTCCTCACCTTACAACTAAACCTCTGTTTGGTGACCTTTCTAAGTTACGACAACACTGAAAAAGTGATTTATGGCCATTTTTCAGACTTACGACCTTCGCAGCATCTCCTTAGCCACAGGATCAAAATTTGGATGCTTGGCAACTGGCTGATATTTACAACAGTTGCCGTGTTCTGGGATCATGTGATTTACCTTTTGTGATCTTCTGACAATAGCAATAGCAATAGCAGTTAGACTTATATACCGCTTCATAGGGCTTTCAGCCCTCTCTAAGTGGTTTACAGAGTCAGCATATTACCCCCAACAATCCGGGTCCTCATTTTACCCACCTCGGAAGGATGGAAGGCTGAGTCAACCCTGAGCCGGTGAGATTTGAACAGCCGAACTGCCGAACTAGCAGTCAGCTGAAGTAGCCTGCAGTACAGCACTCTAACCACTGCGCCACCTCGCCAAGCCAGATTCACTTAACAACCGTGTCTACTAACTCAACGGCTACAGTGATTCACTTAGCAATTGCGACAGGAATGCTCATAAAATGGGGCAAAAGTCCCTTAGCAACTTTCTCACTTTGCAACAGAAACTTTGGGCTCAATTGAGGTTGTAATTTGAGAACTACATTGCAACGCAGTGGTCAAATCCGAATTCAAGATAATGTGGTTTTCCACATTTTTTTTAAAATAAAAAAGCCTCCACTGAGTGAATCCATCTGATGTAACAAAGCAAAAATGGAGACAGACCTCCTCAAAGTTGAAAACAGGACAACAGTTCAAATCACACAATTTTGGTTGCCTATTTGGCACCACTCCCCTTCCCATAACAGCTGAAAAAGTGTCAAGTGGTAAGCTAGACAAGTTGTGTTCTTTTGTGTAGCTTTTTTTTCCTTCCATTGAAGTGAGCCGTGCTGAAGGCTGGATATAAAATTCTGGGACTGAAGCCTAAAATTCATGCATGCAGGGGATCCACCCATCCCATTTATTTAAGAAAATATATATGGCTGTCCAACTCACTCAGAGTGACTCTGGGTGACCTACAAAAATAACCGTGGCATGACAAAACCGCGAAGCCCTTATCCGCGGAGACATAAGCGCGTCGCTAAAGCCGCGACGTCATCACTGCGCGTCATCACCGCCGCGACAACAGAAGGGCGTTTTAAAACGGCGCCGCGGCAGAAAGCCGATTTCAATTAAGGTAAGGGTTAGGATTAGGTTTAGGGGTTTGTTTTAGGATTTGTTTTAGGGTTTGTTTTAGGGTTTGTTTTAGGGTTAGGTTTAGGGTTAGGTTTAGAGTTAGGTTTAGGGTTAGGTTTAGGGTTAGGTTTAGGGTTAGGTTTAGGGTTAGGTTTAGGGTTAGGTTTAGGGTTAGGTTTAGGGTTAGGTTTAGGGTTAGGTTTAGGGTTAGGTTTAGGTTACTGAGTGCTTGGAAATGCGCGGATTTGCCCTCCGCGATTATGTCATCGCGGTAGGGTCGCGTTTTTCCTTAGCGCTTTGAACGGCGCAAATTAGTCTTCGCGCTTATGTCTCCGCGGATAAGGGCTTCGCGGATTTGTGGTGGAACCAAAAATAACATCCCAATACAAACCCCAATAAACCTCTATTCCCCTCCACTCAGTGACAACAATCAAACCAACCATTGGATAGGCTCCGTTTATCACTCAGAGGTTCCCCGGCAAAGCCGTGCCTTTGAGGCCTTTCAAAAGGTGGTCAAGGTTGTTTGGTGCATCTGGTTTCTGCATTGCTTGCCAGAAGATCACAAAAGCCATCATATGTCCTCAGGACACCGCAAACTATCTCAAATATGAGTGAGTTGCCAAGCATCTGAATTTGGATCATGTGACCACGTGTGAAAGATGATCAAAAGTCCCTTTTTTTCCAGGGCTGCTATAAGCTCAAAGGATCATGAAATGCGTGGCACGACATAACTGCGAACGTCAAAAGCGTGCCGACAACACCGCGGCGCTAAAACCGCGATGTCAAAAGCGCGCCCACAACAGTGCACCGACAACAGCGCACCGACAACAGCGCGCCGACAGAAGCACGATTTAACTTAAGGTAAGGTTTAGGGTTAGGTTTAGGGTTAGGTTTAGGGTTAGGTTTAGGGTTAGGTTTAGGGTAGGTTTAGCGTTAGGTTTAGCGTTAGGTTTAGGGTTATGTTACAGCGCGCTTCTGTTGGCGCGCTGTTGTCGGCGCGCTGTTGGCGCGCAGTTTTGACGGTGCGGTTTTGTCACCGCGCTTTAGTCACACACGCTTTTTTGGTGGAACCCATGAAATGAACTGTTGCAAGTGGACTGCCAGTACTGAATAGTGAGACATGCTGGAATCATAAAGATGCTTGAATTTCTCAGTAGATTGAAGTCAAAGGCGAGACTTGTGTGCGTGACTTGGAATGTCAGCCCCGAACCTAGAAATCCAAGGACTGTCATTTAACAAGAAGCAACAGCGCTGAATTGGGCACGTTTAAGACACAGCCACAAGAGGAAATGGCAGAGAAATGAGAATTATTGGGTCATTGGGAAAGGAACAAGGCTGAAAGCAAAGATCCTGTAATGAATGCAGTGTTTCCCAAACTTTTGACATATGTGTACCCCTTCTATAATTCTCGTAACGCTGAGTACCCCTCGTAACTACATAAAACAAATGTAGTTAATGATTTTCACGCTTTCATCCAGAACTTTCTGTAGATCAGCGGGCATCTTACGTGTTGCCAAAGCCTCTCTGTGTATGCAACAATGTGTGGATACGACATTTGGAGCAACATTTTGAATTCTTGCAACGAGTCCTTTATTAATTCCGACCATACTTTTTGCTCCATCTGTGCTTATTCCAACACATCTACTCCAATCAATTTTGTTCTCTTGCATAAATGTATTCATAACATTAAAGATATCTTCTCCTGTTGTGATATTCCCACGTGATCCCCACCAAACTCCGGTGCAATGCGTACCCCCACCAAACTCTTCCCCTTACCCCTGGGGGTACACGTACCACACTTTGGGAAACACTGCTGTAATGTATTAAAAACAGGAGAGAGAACAGCTGGATTTATATAGAGGCCCACTTTGGTCTTACTCCAAATAACACACCTGTAATGATTGTAGATTGTAGATTGTAGATAAATTTATTTATAGGCTGCCCTTTTCCCTGAGGGGACTCAGGGCGGCTTACAACGTATAGGGAAGGGAGTACACACAATGACATATAAAAACAGTACGTAATTAAAAATAGAAGCAACATTCATTCATCATTCGGGAGGGGACAGATTATAATCTTTAACCCCAGGCCTGACGGGATAGCCAGATCTTGAGGGCTGTGCGGAAGGACTGGAGGGTGGTGAGGGTACGAATCTCCACGGGGAGATCGTTCCAAAGGGTCGGAGCTACTACTGAAAAGGCTCTCCTCCGTGTAGTTGCCAGTCGACACTGACTGGCAGATGGAACTCGGAGGAGGCCTAATCTGTGTGATCTAATAGGTCGTAAGGAGGTAATTGGCAGGAGGCGGTCTCTCAAGTACCCAGATCCACTACCATGGAGGGCTTTATGGATGGTAAGTAGCACCTTGAAGCGCACCCGGAGATCAACCAATGATTTTGGACAGTGGTTCTTTTTTTCCTAAGCTGGAAAAGGGCCTTTTAAAAATGTATGCAAGTTTTTGAACAGTAGTCTGCCATGGAATCAGCCAGCCTTGGTCTTCCTATCCTAGTATTATATACACTGCATATATAAAATATACAATATATAAAAAGATGTTGAGGCTCTGGAAAGAGTGCAGAGAAGAGCAACAAAGATGATTAAGGGATTGGAGGATAAAACATACGAAGAACGGTTGCAGGAATCAGGTATGTCTAGTTTAATGAAAGGAAGGAGGATAGCAGTGTTCCAATATTTGAGGTGTTGCCACAAAGAAGAGGAGGTCAATCTATTTTCCAAAGCACCTGAAGGCAGGACAAGAAGCAATGAATGGAAACTAATAAAGGAGAGAAGCAACTTAGAACTGAAGAGAAATTTCCTGAAAGTTAGAACAATTAATCAGTGGAACAACTTGCCCCCGAAAGTTGTGAATCCTCCAACACTGGAGGTTTTGAAGAAGAGATTGGACAACCATTTGTCTGAAATGGTACAGGGTCTCCTGCTTGAGCAAGGGGTTGGACTAAACAACCTCCAAGGTCCCTTCCAACTCTGTTATTCTGTCATATTCTGTTATTTTTAATCTTGGCAATTTTAAGAGGTGTGGACTTCAACTCCCAAAATTCCCCAGGCAGCCATGAGTTTAATACATGTTGAGGTTGGGAAAACGCACTGAATCAGGGGGGGGGGCTGGATATCCTTTAATCGACAGCCACCAAAACAAACAACCGAATCATAACAAGGTTAGTCCTAAACTAGCATGTAACACGAGCCCAGACGCTTTACCTGACACGGTTAAACAACCTGCCTTTTAAGAGTATTAAATCAGGAAAGAAAGAAAAAACGTAAGGGGTGGGGGGAGAATGAAATTCAGCAAGATGCAGGCGAAGTCACTGGAAATCCCTTGGCTTCATGGACAGAGAGAAGCCGTCGCTTCAAAAGTGTTTCTTTTAGCTCGGGTGTCCATTTAACTTTAAAAAAAACAACCCACACAGATTCGGGATATGGGATGGATTTTTTTGGGGGGGCTCTATTCCTTCCTTTGCAACCGCGCCTGCTCCTTTCCAGCTCGCCTAGCGAGAGACCCGTCTCCCAATTCGAGGGGTGATTATTTGAATGTGAAAAGGAGCGCGCGGGGTCCCATCTGGAAGAGGAGGCCACTCAATTAGAGGGCGCAGCACTTCAGGGGGTCTCTCCTTTCTCCTGCTCTCCCCCCGCCCGAACCCCTCCCCGCCCCCCATCTCCCAGGCTCTCCCCCCCAATCCCCTTCTAGGCAAAACGAAATAAAATAGAGAGCGAGACAGAGAGAGAGTGAAAGAAAGAAAGAAAGAAAGAAAGAAAGAAAGAAAGAAAGAAAGAAAGAAAGAAAGAAAGAAAGAGAGAATGAGTGTGTGTGTGTGAGAGAGAGAGGGGGGGGAGAGAGAGAGGGAGAGAGAGAGAGAGAGAGTTGAAAAGGAGCATCGAAAGAGGCGGAGAGCAGAGAGCTAGGCGGAAAAATCCGCGCCCGTCCGCCTTTAGGGCGAGCGAACGAAAAGGGCTCTTTTTTTTCTCGAACTCTCTGGGCGCAACGCAACTCCTCGATTGGCGCCAAGGAATGGCAGGACTGGAAGGGACCTGGGAGGTCTTCTAGTCCAGCCCCCCTCCTGCTCAGGCAGGAAACCCTACACACACTGTTTCAGAGGACAAAGGAGGACAGAGCCAATTTCCAAGGCGGTTTCTGTGCACCCCGGAGATCTGAAGCTGGGTAGCTTTGGACTGAGACAGAGGTGTGTTTCTGTGTTTGTGTGTGTGTGTGTGTGCGCGCGCGCGTTCCATCCCCCCCTCCCTCCCGTCGCCAAATGACCCAAGGCATCTTGTACCTAAGGGCCCAGCTCTTTTCTGCAAGACTAGGCACTCCAGCAAGGAGAGACATAAAGGCAATCACGGCAGCGCCAAAGACCCAGCTGGGGCTCTCCCTGGGAATTGAGGCGGGCCCCGTCCCGCGGAGGGGGTGTGGGGGGAGATGAACGGCCGACGAAGCTTCTCTTGGTCGCTTTCGTTCCCGCAACAACATTCGGGTTTCATTTCCCTGTTTGAGTCTATATATATAAGACAGAGAACCGAAGGGGAAAGCATCCGACAGGGAAGGAGGGGAGATGCTGGGGAAGGACGACTGGGCCACCACTACTCCGCCTATCCTTCCCGCCCCCCCAAAAAAAAACCTAATGGGGGAGGAGAAGATAATTGCGGGTGTCGGGAACGGATTCCCAACGTTTTCAAATCCAGATTCTTTAAAAAAAAAATAGCCAGAGCCGTTTTGAATGGGAAGATGGAGATAAAGAGAGAAATGTTAGTTAGATAGATGATAGATATAGATGATAGACAGATAGATGATTATATATATAATAGACGAGATAGATAGATATAAATAGATAAATAAATAGATGATAGGTAAACAGCTAGATTGATGAAGAGAGAAAGACAGATATGTATAGTAGATATGGATGGATGGATGGATGGATGGATGGATGGATGGATGGATGGATGGATGGATAGATAGATAGATAGATAGATAGATAGATAGATGATAGATAGATATAGATGACAGATATAGATGATATTGATAGAAATATATAATAGACTAAATAGATAGAAAAATAGATGGATGGATAGATAGATAGATGATAGATAGATAGATAGATAGATAGATAGATAGATAGATAGATAGATAGATGGTAGATAAATAGCTAGATAGATGAAGAGAGAAAAACAGATATGTATGGTAGATAGGTATAGCTGGATAGATAGATAGATAGATAGATAGATAGATAGATAGATGATAGATAGATGATAGACAGATAGGTAACAGATATAGATGATAGATGACAGATATAGATGATATGATTGAAAGATATTGATAAAAATATATAATAGACTATAGTAGATAGATTCTATAATAGATAGAAAAATAGATGGATGGATAGGTGATAGATAGATAGATAGATAGATAGATAGATAGATAGATAGATAGATAGATGGTAGATAAATAGATAGATAGATCAAGAGAGAAAAACAGATATGTATGGTAGATAGATATAGCTGGATAGATAGATAGATAGATAGATAGATAGATAGATAGATAGATAGATAGATAGATAGAGACAGAGATATTAGATAGAGACGGAGATGACAGATAGAAATATAGATAAGTAGAGATATATACGTGATAGGTGATGATATAGATAAATAGACAGATAGGTGATAACTATTGAGAGTGGGAGTTCAAGGACACTTTGGCTTCCATGAATGCCACGGGTTCCAGGAAGGGTTTTTTCAAGATTTTGAGTGGGGCAGAATATTCTTTAGAGCCCCCTGTTCTTCCTCACTTCGTGCTACAGCCTATTTTCCCCTCAAAAATAAAAATTAATTAAAAAACAATGGTTGGGGGGGGGAAGAGACATGAAATTTGTGTAACGACTTCCGGAAATTATATTTCTAATGGATTTGGTTTCCTGCCTTAGCTCAGAGTCGTCTCCACGCTAAAATTTCAGAAAGAAACTTCGTCTGCGTCGGGGTTGGGGGAATTTCCCGTTCAGTAGGTTGTGGGAATCCAACGTTTGCTTTACCTTTTTCGCGGGAACTTCATAACTGAGCGAAATAGGCTAGTGTCTGTGAACGCCTAAGGGATCAGGTATAATTTGATAAACCCGGTTTAGAGCTGCGATGGTTGTGTGGATCCAGCCATTAAGGAGGGACCTTGGATTGTGAGCCGCCCTGAGTCCCCCCAGGGAAAAGGGCGGCATATAAATAAACTTCTATCTATCTATCTATCTATCTATCTATCTATCTATCTATCTATCTATCTATCTATCTATCTATCTATCTATCTAACTTTAAACTTGAAAAGTTGAGGGGGGAAACGAGAGAGAGGGGGGAGAGAGAGAGGGAGTGAGTGAGGAGAGAGAGAGAGGGAGGGAGGGGAGAGAGGGAAGGAGAGGGAGGGAGGAAAGAGAGGGAGGGAGGGAGGAACGTGGATTGGATTTTAATTTTTCTCACTGCTGTTTAAAGGCTGTTGCTTTAAGCTCCTTGCCAAAAGGGAGTCTAGTCACCCATCTTGGATCCTACTTTAAGAATATACAGCTGTCTGATTCATTCAAAAATGATTCCAAATTGGGTTCAGATGAAACGGGTCCCGAGTTCCGCTGCGCTTCAACCAAGCAGAAGCGTCGGAAGAGGTTTCCTTCAATTCCCACGTTCTGGATGGCGTTAGTAAGTCCTTAGTAAGGCTGCAACCAAGCGCGCAACGGGACTCACTGATCCCCTAATGGATTGCGGCTGCAATAGGTTTGCGTTCTGCGGAGAAAGGAAGATCAAAAGCCGAAAACTCGGTCTCCTTATCTTATCACGTTATCAACGGGGAAGCCAGCTGCCTTGATGCGAGCTGACTTTGGTGCCGAACCTATTTAAATCCGAAAAGGCCTGCAGAAAATATTGGCCCAATTAATAGCGACCAAAAAAGCTTCCGTTTCTTTTAAGTCCTAGAACGAACGAAAGGAGGCAGTTTGGTCTAGTGGTTAAGGCGCCAGGCTGGAAAGCGAGAGACTGTGGTGAGTTTAAGTCCCGCCTTAGCCATGAAAGCCAGATAGGTGGCTTTGGGTCAATCACCAGGAGACTGTGAGGTCTAGTCCCACTTTAGGCATGAAAGCCAGATGGGTGCTCTCGGGCCAGTCCACACACACGCTCTCTCTTTCAGCCCAAGCCACCTCGCAGGGTTGTTGTTGCAGGGAAAGTAAAAAGGAAGAAGGTATCTTGGATATGTTCACCAACTTGAGTTATTTGTAAAAATACTAAAGATGAGATATAAATAAACAAACGAACAAAGAGTAAAGAGGCAAAGGTCCCTTCAGATTGAGCTCAAAACACACACACACACACACACACACACACACACACACGGCTGTGTGTGTGTATGTGTGTGTATGTTCCAGCATAAGAGCCGAGGTGGCGCAGTGGTTAGGGTGGTTAGGGTGCAGTACTGCAGGCCACTTCAGCTGACTGTTATCTGCAGTTCAGCGGTTCTAATCTCACCGGCTCAAGGTTGACTCAGCCTTCCATCCTTCCGAAGTGGGTGAAATGAGGACCCAGACTGTGGGGGCGATATGCTGACTCTGTAAACCGCTTAGAGAGGGCTGAAAGCTTTATGAAGCGGTATATAAGTCTAACTGCTATTGCTATTGCTATAACTCTGGAATGGCTCGATCAATTTCAACCAAACTTGGTACACAGATGACTTATTCTTAAGAAACAAATATTGTGGGGGTAAGACACCCCTAACAGCCCGCCCTCCCTCCCTCTGTGTGTGTGTGTGTGTGTTTGTGTGTGTCTGCCTGCGTGTTCCAGTATAACTCTGGAACGATTGAAATGAAAATGAATGAATTATATCGATAGTGTGAAGCCACAACACCTTTGACAGTGATAATGTGCATTTTGGATTCTAGTTCGTGTGTGTGTGTGTGTGTGTGTGTGTGTGTTTTCCAGCAATACTTTGACTTGACACTATAGATATAATTCATTCCTTTTCCTGTCTAATACAGCATTAGCATTAATAAATACCTGGCCAACGCAGGGTTATCAGCTAGGTCTTAATCACTGCCTGGTGGCACAGTGGTCAGAGTGCAGCACTGTAGGCTACTTCAGCTGACTGCAGTTCTGCAGTTCGGCTGTTCAAATCTCACCGGCTCAAGGTTGACTCAGCCTTCCATCCTTCCGAGGTGGGTAAAATGAGGACCCGGATTGTTGTTTGGGGGCAATATGCTGACTCTGTAAACCGCTTAGAGAGGGCTGAAAGCCCTATGAAGCGGTATATAAGTCTAACTGCTATTGTCACTGCCATTTTCCTGCTGGGCTGTTTCGTTGGCTTCTCCCTTTAGTTTGCAACTTTAGAATTTCCTGGTGGTCCCCAGTCCAACGATCAAACAGGTCTGGTTACCTTTTTTTTCAAGATTGACCAAGGGCCCTTTCTTTTTGCTGGGCACCGGCTGGCATCGGTTTAAGGGAGGGAGGAGCGTTATGGGGCGGCGGCGGCATCATCAGGCTTCCTTCTGAGTAGAGAAACGGGGGCCAGGCAGGGGTCGTTGTAAAATTAACCAGCCGAACCCTGCAGTCTCTCTCTCTCTCCATCTCCCCCTCCCCTTCCCCTTCCAGCTCCCTCCCTGCCTCAGCCACACCGAGATAACAAGACAATCTGACCACCTACCGCTTTATGGTTCCTTCGCTCCTACTATTACAATCAAGAGAATACTTTATTTACTGTTAACATTCACTTAAAGCGTTAATGTTAATGACACTTCGGAATCCGCCGAAGAGGGTTTCCCGGTGGCGGTTCCTCTTCCTAACCTTCCCCCACGCCCGCCCGCCCGCCCCCACCATCCTCTTTGCTCGGTTTCACGAGGATTTTCACGGAGAGAGACTTCGAAATGGAATAGCGAGGGAGGGGGGGAAACGAGGGGGGCGAGGGGGCGGACTCCCCGGAGGGTAAGGACGGAGGCTTCGTTGGTTATCGTATGGTGTATCAGTTTTATATCGCGTTTTATATAGACGCTAGAGAAGACTCCTGCGAGTCCCTTGGGCTGCCAGGCGATCCAACCGGTCGGTCCTGGAGGAGATCAACCCTGGCTGCTCTTTTAGAAGGCCAGATCCCGAAGAGGAAACTCAAATGCTTTGCAGACCTAATGAGAAGGAAGGACTCCCTGGAGAAGAGCCTCATGCTGGGAACGGTGGAGGGCAAAAGAAGAAGGGGACGGCAGAGAATGAAGTGGCTGGATGGAGTCACCGAAGCAGTCGGCCTGAGCTTAAATGGGCTCCAGAGGATGGTAGAGGACAGGAAGGCCTGGAGGAACGTTGTCCATGGGGTCGCGATGGGTCGGACACGACTTCGTAACTAACAACGACGACGTAGTGTTTATCCTTTTCATATTGTAAGCCGCCTAGAGTTACCCTGTGGTACGGCGGAGCTGCCAATAAATTATTATTATTTTTTTATAAAAAAACAAGCCAATAGGGCCCTGGTCCCCCCCCCCCCCATTCTCTTTAACTCCCCGGCGCTTGGATTCCCACAGCAGTCAAGACTGTTTGGTGAATCCAGATGTCCTCGGAATACGTCCCCCGCTCCCGAGAAGAGTTTTAGATGTTGAGTGGGCTCAAACAAAGGAGGAGAAAAAAGGAGAAAGACCTTTTTGAGGAAAACGTGAAGAAACACAGACAGACAGACAGACAGACAGACAGACAGACAGACACAGACAGACAGACAGACAGACAGACACACGTTCTTATTTCTTCTTTTTTTTAAAAAAAAATCTCCCCTATTAATATTTAGGCAAACGGAATATGAAAACGTGTTTTACACGGTTGGGTTGTTATTGGTTCTTTTGCACAAGAACTGATAGGTGACCGGACGGACTGCAACCTGCTCGCGGTAGGCAGCTACCGATATATATATATAGACCACATCCTGCTGGCTCTTTTCCGCTGTAGTTTATTTAAGGAGGATTTATTCTTATTTAATTTTTTTAAAGGGGGGGGGGCTTCCGGTCTATTTTCTGCAGACCCCGAAGGAGGAAAGGGAGAAGAGACTCCTTTCTTAATTAGGAGCTTTGCTATTGCGTTGTTATTTACTATTATTATCTTCAATTCAATTCCCGGAGGGGGAGAGAATATGTATGCATGTATGCGTGTACACACACACACACACACGCGTCGCTCGAGTTGAACTGTTGGGTTTAGGAGAATATCCATGCTCCAGAGACCACCCAACGCCCTCGTCTTTCTACTAACCTTTTTAAAAAACGCAATTTTATCCCCTTTTGTTAACCGAGCCCAGGCACACACCCAAGACGGCAAGGTCCGCGGTCTTCGCAGTTGCCTCGGGGCGGAGTCTTCTCTAGGGGGAAATAATAAAATAAAATAAAATAAACTGCACCCCGAGTCTGGTTCCGTCACGAACCTTCGGGGAAAATTCCCCGAAACCTTCAGCATCAACTCTAACGGGCGAACGGACTCCGGTCTCGGATCTCGAAGGCTGAGCGAGAAAGGCGGTCGGCCTGGGGGGGAATTAGACGGTAATTCTGCCTAATAGCTCCGACGCCTCCGTAATGAGATTTCTGCGGCTTTCCTAGGTCCCCCCCGCCTCGTTTGGGAACAAGGGTTCGAATCCCTCCCCCCCTTCCCGTCACCTTTCTGTTTCTCTTGATCGTTTTCAAAAAAAATTGGGGTGGGGGGAGAGGAAGGCTTTTTGTAAACGGGCGGCAGGCGTTCAAGCCTAGGTCGAACTTTACAGGAGCCAATGAAGGATCGATTTTTGTCGCGGGAGATTGCTTCGGGACGGATTCAATGCCTGCGGGGACGGCCTCCGTCGAAGGAGGGTTTCCTTCGGGAGTGATCGACCCAGCGGGTCCCTTCGAACCGAGACCCTCCCGCGCTTAACGCAAGCCGCGGTTTGACCCCTTTCGCGATCCAACCGTCAACCGACCAACGAGCCCGGCGGCGGTGCAGTCTCGTCCACACACACACACACACACCCGCCCCCAAGTCACGGAAAGGGTCTTGATTCCTCTCCACCCACCCACCCCGTTTGGCCTCTTCTCTGTTCTCGGCCTGAAGGAAGACCTAACTTCAAAAACTTGGAGGAAACCCTTCGACTTGCAAAGCGTTTTCCTTCCGTTGAATACCAGGATTTTTACTCCTTAAGCTTAACTCCGGAGGGAGAGAGAGCGAGCTTGGGTAGTGAGATTTACTCGAGGTACGCGGCGTGCGTCGCAGCCTTCCCCGGATGGTGGATCGGACCCTCCCTCGTCTTTTTCCTTCAAACAACAACAACGATTTGGAACGGGTTGTCAACCAGACGTCTGCAGATACCAACCGGGGTGTGTGTTAGTTACGAATCGGTTCCTGTCGCTTAAGCGGACTCTGCCTCAGTCCTTAGCTGTAGGCGTTTAAAATATTGAGGACAGTTAATTACCACCACTCCCGCCCACTTCGCTGGAGAAATCAGATTAGGTTCACCCTAGGAGGTTAGGAAAGAGAAGAGAGAAGAGGAGAAGAGGAGAGAATAGGAGATAGAGAATAAGAGAAGAGAGTAAGATAAGATAAGAGAGAGACTAGGAGAAGAGAATAAGAGAAGGTAATAAGATAAGACAAGAAAGAGAATAGGAGAAGGGAATAGAAGAGAATAAGAGAAGAGAATAAGAAGAGAATAAGAGAAGAGAGAGAATAGGAGAAGAGAATAAGAGAATAAGAGAAAATAAGAGAAGAGAATAAGAGAAGAGAATAAGATAAGATAAGACAGAGAATAGGAGAAGAGAATAGAAGAGAATAAGAGAAGATAATAAGAGACGAGAATAAGAGAAGAGAGAGAATAGGAGAAGAGAATAGAAGAGAATAAGAGAAGATAATAAGAGACGAGAATAAGAGAAGAGAGAGAATAGGAGAAGAGAATAAGAGAATAAGAGAAAATAAGAGAAGAGAATAAGATAAGACAGAGAATAGGAGAAGGAATAGAAGAGAATAAGAGAAGAGAATAAGAAGAGAATAAGAGAAGAGAGAGAATAGGAGAATAAGAGAAAATAAGAGAAGAGAATAAGAGAAGAGGGCAAGACAACCTCGAGAATAGGAGAATAGGAGAAGAGAATAAGAGAATAAGAGAAAATAAGAGAAGAGAATAAGAGAAGAGAATAAGATAAGACAGAGAATAGGAGAAGAGAATAGAAGAGAATAAGAGAAGATAATAAGAGACGAGAATAAGAGAAGAGAGAGAATAGGAGAAGAGAATAGAAGAGAATAAGAGAAGATAATAAGAGACGAGAATAAGAGAAGAGAGAGAATAGGAGAAGAGAATAAGAGAATAAGAGAAAATAAGAGAAGAGAATAAGATAAGACAGAGAATAGGAGAAGGAATAGAAGAGAATAAGAGAAGAGAGAGAATAGGAGAAGAGAATAAGAGAAAATAAGAGAAGAGAAGAAGATAAGACAGAGAATAGGAGAAGGAATAGAAGAGAATAAGAGAAGAGAATAAGAAGAGAATAAGAGAAGAGAGAGAATAGGAGAATAAGAGAAAATAAGAGAAGAGAATAAGAGAAGAGGGCAAGACAACCTCGTCTGTTCAACAGGATGGATCATGAAGTAGATAAAGCAAAGGGCCGGAATACGATTGAAGTCAGTCAATACGAGGAGACGTGCTCAGGGATGGAATTTTAATTAGATTTTTTTTTATAACAATAACTTATGGCAAAGGAAGGATGTCATATTTTAAGCAAAGGGGAAAAAAACCCCATTCAGAGAAACGTATCAACTAAATAGAATACAGGCAGGATGGCTGAACGCACATAAATTGAGATAGAAAGGGATTTAGAACCCAAGCTCGACGCCCAAAACAGAAACGCCTGTTGCCCCGTTCTGCTTCTTCTTTGACCGCGTTTTCATCCGCAGCTTCCTTGGGAAGTTATCCTGGAAGCCGTTTCAGGATGCGACTTGGAAGGATGGAGGAAAAGTGTGTGTGTGTGTTGGGGGGGGGGCGGTGGAGTAAAAAGAAGAAGAAGAGAGGAAATGGCCTCTTGATTTCTGCCCCCCCCCCAAAGAGAGAGCTAGACTGCTGAGATCCCAAGCATAAGTAGAATTAATTCTAAGGCCCTCATTACAATTAATTCTAAGGCTTATTACAATTGATCAGATGGTTCCGATTTTTCAAGAACTTGAATATATATAGCCGGGTTCACACAACACATGAAACCTGGGTTAACAAAGCAACAACTGCTGAGTTCCCATAATGGTTAACGCTTAAATACATAAACTCCCCAGGGTGGCTTGGTTCACATGACCTGCTAAGAGAAAGCGAGAGTTGAATTCCTATGGACCCCCTGGACCATAAATTACCCCAACCCCCTTTTCAGCTGGATTCGTGCCATTATTGCTACAGGTTAAATTCCAGCAGTCCCTCCCTCCATCTTAAGCAGGTCACTTGCATAAAACTTCATAACCCCTTTTTATGTTTGTTCAAAAACAAACGCTCTGTTCAAATTAAATTTGTATATCAGTGGTTTCATGACCTCTGTAGATGCCATAACCGGATGAGAGCCTGGCCTTTTCCTAGACTTTTATGGGAAAAGATAGTGGTGTCTCTGTTTGTACAGAGTGGAGATGGGCACCATTCTTCCTTTATGCCCTTGTCCCTTGCCCGCCTTGTCTTCCTGGCAATATTTTTTTTGCCCTACTACGACGTGATATCCAGGAAACGGACAGAAAAAGTCCTTTATTCAAGGGAGCGTAATTAAGACAACATGCAAAGGTGGAATGTGAAGGTTTGAACGAGGGGGAAAGTCCTCTGTGCCCAGATTTTCAATTGCCTGCACTCTTAATGATTCTTCATGATTAATGCCCAGTAATCAAGTGATGTAAACTTGCACGAAACTGTTATTTTTGTTTATTCATTCCTCTCTTTGGGCAAAAGATATATTAAAAACAAAACAAAACAAATAAAGAGAAAAAATAACTTAGCCAGACAGAACAGCACAACTATGAAGAAAAAGGCATTCAAGCAATTCCATCATTTCGGATTTTTAAAAATGTCCTATATTTTATTGTCCACATGCACTCTCTAGAGAGACAGACAGACAGACAGACAGACAGACAGACAGACAGACAGACAGACAGACAGACAGACAGACAGACGATAGGTACATGATAGCTAATGATAGATACTAGATTGATAGAGAGATGATATATAGATAAATAGATAGATATAGACACATGATAGATACATGTTAGAAAGTAGATTGATTGATAGATGATAGATGATAGATGATAGATAGATCTGATGCTTTATTCAAACTAAATCTGCATATCAATGATTGCATGACCTCTGTAGTTGCCATAACCTAAATAAAAAACAAATTTCGACTTTAACTTGTTTAAATAAAAGCACTTCCCTCCGTCTATCCTAAGGATGTAAGAGTTATATATGAAAACCTATTTTGCTCAGGGGTCCTTAACTGCTGGGAGTGGTCCTTGCACAGGGGAGTTTTGCGGATTTCAAGCTATACAAATTAGAGATCTCTCTTCAGCTGAAACAAGACGTTTAGGATTTCGGGTATTGTGAAGAAGAGGGTTATTGGACAGCTAAGAAAGACGATCTGCGGAGAAAGGATGCTGAAAAGAGGCGACGCGATTCCACTAAGCTTCGCGAGGCAACTTTGGTGGTGCTGAACGGACAGCGCCTTCCCACCCACTTCTCCCTTCTGGAAGCCTTTAGGAATTGAACTCTTTTATTGCATTCAATTCAGTTGTTTTTTTTTTAAATAAAAGAAAACAAAATTTATAAATAAAATCTCACGACTTCGGGAACCTTCTGTAGAACGGGAGAAGGGAAGAGAGGGCAAACGAAAAGCCAACGTATGAATTCCTGGGAAAGGGAGAGACGATTCTCGTTCGATTTTCCCTCCAGGGTTTTAAATCCACACCGGGGCTCAGATTATGCATAAGGGCTTATTTCTTCCCCACGGAGCAGATCGGTCCAGCCTTTGGGTGGTTATGATGCTGAACCGCCCTTTGCTTTCCCCAAGGAGAAGTCAAAGGAGCTGCGTCCGTTCTTAAACTTCAACATTGATACTTTGCTCCCAGAAGCCCCCCACCCTTCTCCCCCAGGAATACTTGGACTATTTCCACTGGCTGTTCACAGACATTAATTGTTTGGGAAATGATTTCTTTAAATTAAATCAAAACTCAGATTTTTTTTTTAAAAAAAATGCCCGGTCACAACACCTGCAGTTTTGAGCTAACCCAACTTTTTCCAAAATGCACTTGGAAATCAAAAGCTAAATGCAGATCACTGGACTTCGTACTACGTGGCCTTCCTCACTAGTCTCTCGGTATTATCCAGTTGCAACATTAAAAAGGGAGAATAAAACCTTCTATTTGAGGGAAGAGAGCTAATTTGAAAACAAAAAGGAAACGCAGGGAAGAATCAGTCACACCGAATAAACATCGCGGATGCAGTTTTATTGTCGAGTGACATCGGAGTCCTGTAATCAAAGATTAATTGTCTTAATCAAATAGATCCACCCTCAGCAAATTAAGATGGTGCCAGCAACAAATTATAGGACGATTGGTTGGTGCGATGAGTTGGGGGAGGTGGTGGGAGAGGAAGGCAAGATGGAAAGAAAAAGAAAGCAACAGAAGATCAAGATGGAAGGAAGGAAAAGAAGGAAAGGAATGAAGGAAAGAAGAAAGGGAAAGGAAGGAAGGTGGGAAGGGAAGAAAGAAAAGGAAGGAGGGAAGGGAGGGAGGGAGGGAGAGAGACGGAAGGAAGGAAAGGGAGGAAACAGAAGGCAGAAGAAGGAAGGATGGAAGGAAGGGAAAGAAAGGAAGGAGGGGAAAGGAAGGAGGGGAGGGAGGGAGGAAGAAAGAAAGAAGGAAGGAAAGGGAAGGCAAGGGAAGGAAGGGAGGGAACGGAAGGCAGAAGAAGGAAGGATGGAAAAATGGAAGGAAGGAAAAGAAAGGAAGGAATGAAGGAGGGAAGGAAGGAAAGGAAAGACGGAAGGAAGGGAAAAAGAAATAAAGATAGAAAAAAGAAATGAAGGAAGGAAGGAAAGAAGGAAGGAAAAGGAAGGAAGGAGGGTAGAGAAGAAGGAAAATGAAGGAGGAATGAAGGACGAAAGAAAGGAAAGAAAAGAATAGAAAGAAAGAAAGAAAGAAAGAAAGAAAGTAAGTCCCAAAGAAGAGTACTTCTCCAAAGAGGGAAAGAGGACCCGAACAAGAAACCAGCAAACGGCAGCCCCCCACCACCGCTAAGTGCCCCCCCTTCCGGCTCCTGTTGGCGGCTGGGCGGCTGGAAAGCGTCAGGAAAGCGGAGTCGGTGGCAACGGGCACCTGGCCCGGGGGAGAAGAGCGCCCGCCCCACCTTTGTCCGCCCGATCGCGGCGAGACTTACCTGCTTCAACGCCGCGCGCTCAGTTTCCCGCAAGCGGCCCGGGCGCTCATCGGCAGGCGGGCCATCCGAGCGGAGCGGCGGCGGCGGCTCGACGGCACTTCCCGCCCTGCCAAGCGGGGAGGTGGCCCCCGTCTCCGGCAACTTTGGAGGCCGGCGGTGGCTCTCGCCCTCCCTCTTGTGGGCCGGGCGAAGGGCATTCGCCGTCTCCTAGGCAGGCAGGCAGGCAAGCGGGGGTCCCCGCCGCCACCGCCTCCTCCTCCTCCTCCTCCAGGGCTCGGCACGACTGGAACCAATCAACCGCCTCCCTTCTCTTTCCCCTCTCCCCTCCTAAGAGGAAGCGGAACGCCCTCGGAGCTTCTGCGGGGCCTAGGAGCCAGCTGGCTGGGTTGGGGAATGAAGAGGCCCCGCGCACTCCTCCGGCGATCACCACGGGTCTATGACAATTCGCAATGGCCAGTGGTGTATTAACCATTAGGCAGACTAAGCACATGCTTAGGGCACCAGACCCAAGGGGGCACAACAAAGTTGAGAAAGAAAGAAAAACCCCAATGAAGATGTGTATAGTATGTCCAAAGAAGGTGGGGGGGGGGACCAAGAGTTGTCCCTGTTCAGGGCACCAGTGAGCCTTAATCCACCACTGGCCATGGCCAACTCACCACGGCCAACTGGTTGCAGGACAAGAGTTAGACTACTATCAAAGAAATGGTGGAATAGAAGAGATAATAAGAAAAAAAACAATATTAGACTGTGCAGAGATGAACAGGTTGGCTTTGAAAATAAAGGATAAAGAGGAATTGGTGTACTTCAAGACATGGGGAAGATTTTATGACTGGGTAGAGAAAGGAATCTAGAAAAGAAAGCAAGGGGAAGATACAGAATCCAGATGATACACTATTAAATGTGAAAGGGGGGAAGAGGGTAAAACAGAAAAGAAAATAATAAATATACAAATATATATATATATATATATATATATATATATATATATATATATGTATGTATGTATGTATGTATGTATGTATGTATGTATGTATGTATATATATATATGTGTGTGTGTGTGTGTGTGTGTGTGTGTGTGTGTTTTATTTGTGCTGATAAATAAATAAAGGGAGACTAGTATAGATCTATTTCAAGCTATTTAGCTCTCATCAGCTAGCCATACCCCCGCTGGGATTCGAACCTGGGCTATATTACATATTAGGCAGACGTCTTAGCCATTAGGCCACAGGCTCTGATCCGTTATCAGCTGAGCCAGGAAGAAAGGCATATATTTAAAGTCACAACCCCTGGTATGCCCCAATTATGGGAGGAATATATATATATATATATATATATATATATATATATATATATATATATATATATATATATATATATATATATATATATATATATATATATATATATATATATATATATATATATATATATATATATATATATATATTCAAGAGTGAGATATAAAGGGGAAAAACATAGGATAGATTAGCGAAGGGAAGGGAATAAGAAATGATACTAAACTATATTTGGGTTTGCAGAAATACTACCCCAAGAAAACATAAACTGAGAAAGAAAAGGGGAGAAGGAGGAGAGGAAGAGGAGGTAAGGAAGAAAGAGGTAATGAGAGGAGGGTGAAAGGGAGAGAAAGAGAAGGAGAGAGGGTAGGAAAAGGAAGAGTAGGAGAAGGGAAGAGACAAGGGAAGAAGGAAGGGGAAGGAGAGGAGGAAGGAAGGAAGAAGAGAAGGGAGGGAGGGAGAAAAGAAAGGGAAAATAAGGTGGTGTTACAACAGGCGCTAGGGATGGTAAATAAAGCAACCCAAATTGTATATTATACCCTCTTAAATGGAATAACAAATTTATAAGAATGACAAATGTAATAACTATGTGAATGTATACCTATACTTGTATGTAAGAGAATAAAAAATAATACACTTAAAAAAAAGAAATGGTGGAATAGAATCATTCAAGGAAGGATGCCAAAGGAGGGACAGAATAAAATCCCAATGGCAAAAATTAGTGGCAAGCCTTCGCCATAGTGTGTTGGCTGCAGCAAGATCGTTGTGGCAAGTTGTTTCATTCTCCACACAACAACCGGAACCGCGCTCCTGTGCTGGCTCGTAGTGCCGCCCGAGTCGAAAAGTCACCGGGAGTTTAGAGGACTCCGGAGAAGCGACTGGTCTTGAGTTGACAGTGGTGATAATACATAGAGTAGGAATCTACCCAGTAACTCAACCAAGCCAGTAACCATTCTCAGTCATCCAGGTCCTTGTTGTCCCCAAAGGTGCTTTAAATTTTTTTATTTTATTTTATCAATTTCATATATACATTCACAATTATATGATCTCATAACTGTTATTAATAATATGTATTTATAACAATTTTTCCCTACTGTTGACAATATACTTGAAGATTGCTTTTTTATCATCCCATAGATGCATCTTATCTTACAACGGTCCTACTTCTTCTTCCCCTCTCTCCCTCTTTCCTTCCCTCCTTTCTTCTCTCCTACTCTCCTTCCTTCCCTCCCTCCTTCCCCCTTCCCTCCTTCTCTCCTTCCTTCACTCCTTCCTTCCTTCCCTCCTTTCTTTTCTCCTTCTCTCCTTCCTTTCCCCCTTCCTTTCCTCCTTCCTTTCCCCCTTCCTTCTCTCCTACGTTCCCTCCTTCCTTCCCTCCTTCCTTCCCTCCTTTCTTCTCTCCTTCCTTCCCTCCTTCCTTCCCTCCTTTCTTCTCTCCTTCCCTCCTTCCTTCCCTCCTTGCTTCCCTCCCTCCTTCCCTCCCTCCTTCCTACCCCCCTTTCTTCTCTTTCTTCTCTCCTTCCTTCCTTCCTCCTCTCCTTTCCCTTCTCTCCAAAGGTGCTTTTTCAAGAGGCAACTGGTTTTTCTTTTGAAGAGGTTTCGCTTCTCCTCCAAGAAGCTTCTTCAGTTCTGGCTGGATGATGGGATTCTTGGAAGAAGCTTCTTGGATGAGAAGTGAAACTTCTTCAAAGAAAAACCAGAAAGTCCAGTTGCCTCTTGAAAAAGCACCTTTGGGGGCAACCAGGGCCTGGATGACTTGAGATTGAGACAACCATGATTAGATAGGTATGTTGTGACAATTCGGGTTTTGTAAACCAAGTCTTGTTGATCAAATAGGGTTTGTTGAATTAATAGAAGAGGCCAAAACAGACTCAAACGAAGCCTTGGGCTCTGAAAGGTTTCTTAAGGGTGTGGGCCATTTAGTGAACTTTCTTGCCACGGTTCTTCAGTGAATCATCACATTTGTTAAGTTACCCACGCGGTCGTTATGTGAATCTGGTTTCCCCACTGACTTTGCTTGTCCAAAGGTGGCAAAAGGGGATCACAGGACCCCAGGACTCAGCAAACCGTCGTAAGTAGGAGTCAGTTGTCAAGCCTTGAAATTTGATCATGGGACTCTGGGGATGCTGCAACGGTCGTAAGTGTGAAAAACGGTCATAAGTCATTTTCCCCACTGCTGTTGTAACTTGGAATGGTCACTGAATGAACTGTTGTAAGTTGAGGACTACCTGTATATTTGTCTGATCTATTTGATAGGATCAATCCATGTAGCATTTCCCTCCTCTCACCTCCCTTCCCCTCCTCTCTCTCCCTCTTTCTCTCCCCTCCCCTCCCTCTCCATTTCCCTCTCCCTCTCTCCCCCACTCATCCCCTTTCCCCCTTTCCCCCTTTTCTTCACTCCCCCTCCTCTTTCTCTCCCTTTCTCTCCCTTCTCTTTCCCCTCCCCCTCTCCTTCTCACTTTCCTTCACTCTTTCTCCCACTCCTCTCCTTTCCCTCTTTCCTCTCCCCCTCCCCTCCCTCTTCCTTCTCCTCCCTCTCCCTTCCACTCCCCTGCTCTCCCTCTCCCTTTCCTTCATTCTCTCCCTTTCCCACTCCCCCATCCCCTTTTCCTCCTCTCCCTCCTTCTTTCTCTCCCCTGCCTCTCCATTTCCCTCCCTCTCACTCCTCCCCTTTCTCTTTTCCCCCTCTCCCTTCCCCTCCCTCTCCCTCCCTCCATCCCTTCCCCTCCCCCCTTTCCTTTACTTCAACAATATGGAAGCATTTGTTAATCTGAGCTGCAGTCTTAGAATTTACTTCTCCTCCGAAATACTTCCTTGTGATCATTTGGGATCTGCTAGGTGCTGCCATCTGCTGTGGACTAGTGGCTTGAAATTCTTGCTCCCAGCCTCACCCCAATCTTGGCCAATCCCGAGAGCAATTGTTCATGCAATGTAAAGGACGAATTGTTACACGCAGCATTCAACTATACAGAAAGATTTGCTATTTTTCAATCCTGGGGATGAATTTAATACATCGAATTCACATTTGAATGTACATTTTAAACAAATCAAATGCAAATCTGGCCTAACTTCACCCACCTGATGTTGACTGCAGGTGTCCTGGGGATTATAGCCAAACCTATAGAATATATACAGCTCTTAGTTAAAAAAAAAACCTGTGCACCATCAACTTACTGTAAGTGGTGCGTAGAGAGAGTGTTACCAAATTTCTGGGTCCAGATCATCCTTGATTTACAAGTGTCCATTCAAAGTCACAGCAGCTCTGAAAAAAAGTGGCGTTTGGCCGTTTTTAACACTTAACGAGTGTTTGCAGCATTCCCACATTCACACGAGGGTTCCTATTTATGGCGTCTGGTTCCTATTTATGGCTGTTCCAGCGTCCCAGGCTCATGTAATTCCCTTTGGCCACAAAGATGGGGGAAAACAGATTCATTCATCAACCACATGACCAACTTAACAACGGCAGTGATTCACTTAACAACTGGCAAGAAAAGTTGGTAAAATGGGGCCAAACTCACTTTGCCCCCGTCTCGCTTAGAAACAAATGGTCTCAATTATGGTCGTAAGTCGAGGACTGCCTGTAGACCAATGTTGCAGTTTAATCTTGTGTGCTCCAGTGTAAAACTGGACTCTTTTTGAAATATGTTTTTTTTTTATTTTAAACACATAAGTAAAACAAAAATATAGATTAAAACAACAAAGGAGTAAAAAGTTCCATCATACAGCGGTTCCATATTGGATGTCTTTACACTTGATTTTTTCCCTCCTATACATTCATATCTTACGTTTGTGGTCCCCTTATTCTTTATTCTTTAGCCGCCCGGAGTCCTCCGGGATTGGGCGGCCTATAAATCGATTTAATAAATAAATAAATACATAAATAAAATACTTATTTATATATACTATTCCACACTTATTTGTGCTTAACTGTTTGTATCAGAATATCATTTTACCTATATTATACTTTCTGTTCTTACAATCATTTAGCTACTATTTCTTAACTTATCTTAACTATAACTCATCACGGTTCTACCACAAAACCGCGGACGACAAAATCGCGGTCGACGAAAGCGCGTATGTGACGTCATCACAGCGCGACGAAAAAGATCGAAAAAGATCAAAAAATGTAAAAATAAAGCTAAAACCTTCCCCTAACCCCCCCAAACCTAACCCTAAACCTAACCCTAAACCTAACCCTTAACCTAACCCTAAACCTAACCCTAAACCTAACCCTTAACGTAATGAAAAACCTAACGCTAACCCTTAACCTAACGCTAAACGTAACGCTAACGCTCTAACCCTAACCCTAACCCTTAACCTAACCCTAACCCTAACCCTTAACCTAACCCTTACCTTTATGTGAATCGGCTTGCTGTAATTTAATTTTTATTTCAATTTTTCGATCTTTTTCGTCGCGTTGTGATGACGTCACATACGCGATTTCGTCGACCGCGCTTTTGTGGGACGCGCTTTTGACGGGTCACGCTTATCACTGTATCCTAACACTTCTACTGCATCACTGTTTATGCTTCCCTATTTCTTATTTCTGTCCTCTAACCATTTAAACCATTTGTTCCCATTTAAATAGTATTCCGATTCTTCCTTTCCTCATATTTCTTTCGTCAGGAGTGTAACTGAACTCTTAACTAACCTCTTTGACTTCACACCACATACTGGACACTCCTGTGGCTGGCTACTTTATAATGCAATCACTCCATTGGGGGCATCTGTGGTCCAGGCACAATCCTGTTCTTTGCCTTGGGCTACAGAATCTGATTGCTTCCCCCTCCACCCGCCCTTCACTCAGCCTGCCAGAAATAAGGCTCACCTCAAGTTCCCTGCTCACTCTAATCTTCTGTTCAGGTTTGACTTGGGTTCACACAACCTTCCAAGTTGTCTTTAGCTTTAAAACAGACCTGGTTTGGTCAACATAAAGCATGCTAGTCGTTCCCAACTCTAGGGGGTGGTGCTCATCCCCGTTTCAAAGACGCAGAGCCAGCGCTGTCCGAAGACGTCTCCGTGGTCATGTGGCCGGCATGACTCAACGCCGAAGGTGCACGGAACGCTGTTTCCTTCCCACCAAAGGTGGTTCCTATTTTTTCTACTTGCATTTTTTTACGTGCTTTCGAACTGCTAGGTTGGCAGAAGCTGGAACAAGTCACGGGAGCTCACTCTGTTATGCGGCACTGGGGATTTGAACCGCTGAACTGCCAACCTTCTGATCGACAAGCTCAACGTCTTAGCCACTGAGCCACCGCGTCCTTCTAATTAAAACCAAAAAAATCCTTCCAGTCAAACCTCATGTAGTTTTCTTGTTCTTGTTTTCCGGGTTTACACTTTGCCTCCTTCTGGGATATATATATATTTAAAGTCACAACCCCTGGTATGCCCAAATATGGGAGGAAGGTCACACTTCCACTCTCTGTCATTAGGCTCGTCACAAGAGACCATCCAGACAGAAACCCAATATTTTTTACTGTTGCCTTTTTGTTACATTTGTTATATTTGTGCTGATAAATAAATAAAGGGAGACTAGTATAGATCTATTTCAAGCTATTTAGCTCTCATCAGCTAGCCATACCCTTACTGGGATTGGAACCTGTGCTCTATTGCCTCTTAGGCAGATGTGTTAACCATTGAGCTACAGAGCTCGACTCCTTATCAGCCAGGCCAGGGTGAAAGGTATATATTTAAAGTCACAACCCCTGGTATGCCCAAATATGGGAGGAAGATCACACTTCCATTCTCTGTCCTTCGGCTCGTGACAAGCCGAACATATGCCCTTGTGTCTCGTTGTCGGTGTGCAGTGCCCTATAGCATCATTTTGAGGGCAGGGGTTGAAACAATTTATGTCCAGGATGTGAGGGGTCAGTAGATATTTTCACAGCCCTCTTTTTGACTTGTGCAGTAAACACAAGGTTATATTATTTTATTAGCTGATTACTCAATAAACCAGGGTTAAGCAAAGCACGCCTTGATCCCTTTGATGTACAGAGTGACCACAGAGTAGCTAGCAGCTGCACTGTCTTGATTTGAAACTTCCTGGAGAGCCTATGAGTGGTTTACTACCGATGTATCACTTCCGAAGAGAGGAGAGAAAAGCTCTCCGCTGCCATCACCAGCAATCAAACACATCCCCTCTCCTCTCTCTCTTTTAAAAAAAAACAAACCACCAACCGAAGGGGAGGGGGCACAGAAGAGCAAACATAAACATAGCTGCCCCCCCATCGCCCTAATGAGTTCAATTACAATGTGGTAAACACATTGCCTCTACGCTTTAATTAAGCCTGCTGTCCAATTTTAACTCATTAGTAATTCATTAAGAGAACAGCCCTGAGCAAAGCGGCGAGAAGGGTGGGGGAAGATGGCAGAAGGGTGGGGAGGGGGTGGATGGCAGGCACCGAGACAAGCATCTTTTGGCCTGGGGGGAGTGGGAGGGAGGAGAAGGGCAGTAGGGGGGAGAGGGGGGCTGCAACTCAGACTGCCCTCTGGCTACACAGGAATGTTAACCTCCCCCTCCCTTGAAAGTTTGGGTGGGTGGGTGGGTCAGAGCAGCCTTGCCTAGGCTGGGACCCTCCCGAGTATGTTGGATTAGCAATAGCAATAGCAGTTAGACTTATATACCGCTTCATAGGGCTTTCAGCCCTCTCTAAGCGGTTTACAGAGTCAGCATATTGCCCCCAACAACAATCCGGGTCCTCATTTTACCCACCTCGGAAGGATGGAAGGCTGAGTCAACCCTGAGCCGGTGAGATTTGAACAGCCGAACTGCAGAACTGCAGTCAGCTGAAGTAGCCTGCAGTGCTGCATTTAACCACTGCGCCACCTCGGCTCTGATTCAAGGCCCATCATCCGCCTCTGGGCTAGGACAAAGAAAAAGGCCAACGCCAACCTTGAGGAGTCTCTGTTGCTAAATTGCTTCATCAAGGTAACCAACCAAGATTACCTTTAGGTTATGTGAAGGCCAGCAGGTCGTGCAAATGTCTTTCAAGGCCCTTGGTGTTTATCCTGGGTGAGGAATGTCAGTGACTCAGAAATAAGCTCCATAGAAAATTTGTATTAACTGTCTCCCTTCTCTCCGTTCATGAAAATACGAGATCTACTGTGGAGTAGGGTATTATTATTATTATTATTATTATTTGGTGAGATTCACAGCCTTTGGGGCTGGTTGGTAGCTCAGCAGCTCGAGTCCTAACCAAGGACCTAGGAACTGTTAAGGTAACGTCGGAGGATATAAGCTGTTCCAAGTAGGGTGGTTTTTTGTAGAATCAGAATGTTCAAGTCTGATAAATTTAAAATTTCCAAATAGCTAGGTAGCCCTTTAGGTATTGCTCCAAGGGCTCCAATTACAATCAGAACAACACACGATTTCTTTTTGCACAGTCGCTCAACTTCAATTTGCAAGTCCCGGTACTTTGTGATTTTTTTCTTGCTGTTTGTCTTCAATTCGTGCATCTCCAGGTATTGCAATGTCAATGAACCATACTTTTTTCTTTTCAACTCTTGTTATGTCAGGTGTGTCGTAGGCCAAGTGCCTGTCAGTCTGAATTCCCACAAATCTTGACTTTCTCATTCTCTAAAACCTTCTCAACCTGATGGTCCCAGTGGTTTTTGCTGTACTCAAATCCAAACTTTTGGCACAATTTCCAGTGAATGATTTTAGATTTTAGATTTTATTTATTATTGATCATAGCAACGCGGTCATGGCGTTGTAGGTAGTCAGTTTGTGAAATTTTGCTGCACCCGCTGATCAAGTGGTCGACTGTCTGATCTTTGTCATTACAGAGGCGACATTTGCTGTTGGTGGTAACATGTTGAATTTTTGCCTTCATGCAGTTTGTGGCTAAGGCTTGTTCTTGAGCTGCCAAAATAAAGCCTTCTGTTTCTTTTTTCAGTGCTCCTGATCTTAACCAGTTCCAAATTAGTTTTTGGTCAGCTTTGCCTTCAATACTTTTCAAGAATTGGCTATGCATAGCTTTGCTTTTCCAATTTTCAGCTCACTTCTCAATTACTTCTTTCTTATATTCAGCTTTTGGCTTAGTTGTCTTCAAAAGGCCTCCTTTATTTACTTCTTTAATCATTGGTTCTTCACTTTTCTGGATGTAATCATTCAAGCTGTGTCTTTCTTCTTCCACAGTCTGCTTTACTTGTAGGAGTCCTCGACCACCCTCTGCTCTTGGTAGATATAATCGGTCAACATCACTTTTAGGGTGCAAAGCATGATTCATTGTCATAAGCTTCCTTGTTTTTCTGTCCAAATTGTCCAACTCCATCTGGGTCCAGTCAATTATTCCTGCAGAGTATCAAATTACAGGTATAGCCCAGGTATTTATGGCTTTTATGATGTTTCCTCCACTCAGTTTGGACTTTAATATCTTGTGAATTCGTCAAATGTACTTGGCTGAGGTTAATTCCTTCACTTTATTATGCATTAAGTCAGAGGCCTCTAAAATCCCCAAGTACTTGTAGCCTTCTTCTGGTTTTACTGCCATCATTTCTTCATTCTCAAGTTCTATTCCATCATCTTCTATGACCTTGCCTACTTTGGTTGCCATTGTTGCACATTTGTCAATTCCAAACTGCATACCAATAAAAGTATATCACAACATTATTTCCATCACAGGATTGTTCACTTGGAAATTCAAGCAGTCCGGGTAGTATTAACAACTTTATCTCATTGGAAAGCACATATTAGCCTAATTACATATAAATCTTGAAGAGTTTTTCTGAACTGATGCCAATCTAATATTAAAAATTGGTGTTGTGACTAGATATTTTAGCGTTCACTTCACTATGCTATTTTAGAGCTCATTAAAATTTCAGTTAAACATGCCATGTAAAAATGTACTATGTGTCAACAATTCTATGTACCATCTATGATATTTGGTTGCAGAGGTTGTTTTTTTTTTCATTCACCTTTAAGTCAAGTTGGCTCAGGGTGACTAGCAGGAACGAATAGAATAGAATAGCGGAATAAAGAATAGAATGGAATATCAGAATAAGGAATAGAATGGAATGGAATGGAATAGCAATAGCACTTATATACTGCTTCATAGTGCTTTCACAGCCCTTTCTAAATAGTTTACAGAGTCAGCCTTTTGCCCCTAACAATCTGGGTCCTCCTTTTACCCGGTTCCACCACAAAACCGCGGTAGACTAAAGCGCGCTCGACGAAAGCGCGTACGTGACGTCATCACAGCGCGACGAAAACAGCACGCTGTGAGTGGGAAACTTAAAAATAATGCGAAAACCTTACCCTAACCCCCCCAAACCTAACCCTAAACCTAACCCTAAGCCTAACCCTTAACCTAACCCTAAACCTAACCCTATACCTAACCCTTAACCTAACGCTAAACCTAACGCTAACCCTTAACCTAACCCTAAACCTAACCCTAACGCTTAACGTAACCCTAAATCTAACCCTAACCCTTAACCTAACCCTTACCCTAACCATAACCCTAACCCTTACCTTTACGTGAATCGGCTTGCTGTAAAAGCGCTTTTTAAAGCGCCCTTTTTTCCCCGTGGTTGTATTTGTCGCGCTGCTGATGACGTCAGGTATGCGCTTTAATCGGGCGCGCTTTAGTGGACCGCGGTTTTGATGGGTCACGCTTTTACCCACCTCGGAAGGATGGAAGGCTGAGTCAACCTTGACCCTGGTGAGATTTGAACTGCTGAACTGCAGCTAGCAGTCAGCTGAAGTAGCTAGCAGTTCTGCACTCTAACCACTGCGCCACCTCAGCTCAATAGAATAGAATAGAATAGAATAGAATTCTTTATTGGTTGTGTGATTGGATACCCAAGGAATTTGTCTTTAGCACATATGCTCTCAGTGTACATAAAGAAAAATAAAAAAACATTAATCAAGAATCATAAGATACAACACTTAGTGACAGCCATAGGTTACTAATAAGCAGTCAAATCATACTAGGAAACAAATAAAAACAATATAAATTGCAAAGGCACAAGCCACATTGTTATAGTCATAAGTGGGAAGAGATAGGTACGAGGAAGAACGAGAAGAATAGTAATACAATCTTAGTAAATAATTTGACAGCGTTGTGGGAATTAATTGTTTAGCAGAGGGATGGCATATCAGTTTTCCCACTGACAAAAGAAAAGAAAAAAGAATGCCCTTAGGCACTATTATGTGACCTTACAATAGGCCTAACGATGAGCAATTAAACCTAGATCCTTATAACCATGGTTGACCTACCGTATTTTTCGGAGTATAAGAAGCACCGGAGTATAAGACGCACCAAGGATTTGAAAGGGCAAATTTTAAAAAAGTTTTTGCACTTTACAGACCTCCTAAAAACGGCCTGTTTTTCCTGAAAACGGGCCAGTTTGTTTTCCAAAAAAGAGCATGAATAGCCTTTAGGAGGCTTGTAGAGTGCTCCTGGGGGGGGGGGGTGCCCCCCAAAACATGAAAAAAGGTCCATTTTTTGTGAAAATGGCCCCATTTTTTGTCAAAAAAAGAGGAGCCTTGCAGAGTAATCCTGGGCGCTGTGGGGGGAGGAAATTGAGTAAGAAATGGTCCATTTTTCGCTCATTTCTGCCCTCCCCAGACCCCAGGAGCATCCCGCAAGGCTCCTAAAGGCTATGCACAGCCATTTTGGTGAAGGGACCGGGGTTTCGGGAGGCCAAAAATGCTGTATTCAGTGTATAAGACGCCCCCAGATTTTCAGCCTCTTTTTTGAGGGAAAAAGGTGCGTCTTATACTCTGAAAAATACGGTATTTAAACCCAGTGAGTGTGGATAGAGCTTCTCTGCTTCATTCTGCCAGGCATTTGCCCCAAAGGATCGGCCTGACGACACCCCACATTCTCCTCCTCACATGTTAATGTCTCCAGCTGCAGCCTCTCTCTTTCCTTCCATCCCGCCACGCTGGAGATTCTCATCCCCATCTCCCTGATTGTCAGGAACTACAACACCCATCCTTGCGGGGCTGGTTTCTATCTTCTAGAGCAGGGGTCTCCAAAGTTGGCAGCTTTAAGACTTGTGGACTTCAACTCCCAGAATTCCCCGGCGTCGCTGCAGCCTGGTGGCCTCGCCATTTCAGTTCTTCAAAGGATTGGAGACCTCCGCAAAAGATCTGAATTGCCTAATTATGCCGTGGAAAGACGAGGATGGTTTGAAGGGGAACACTCAGGGTGGCGCAGAAAAAAAACGATTTAAAAGCCGGTGATTGAGCTGGTAGAACTTCCTGCCATAAAAAACCGTAAGCGCTGCTGACAAAAGGTGTTGGAGGAAAAGGGGATTTCTCCTAAGGTCCCGGAGACCAACTTCTCCCAGCATCAGGAGGCCTGGCTGGCAGCTAAAAAAAGCGATTCCAGAAGGCTCTCCAAACTTGGGCACTTTAAGACTTGTGGACTTCAACTCCCAGAATTCCCCAGCAACAAGAGTGACGGGACTCTGATGCCGACAGAGGAATTCTGGGAGTTGAAGTCCACAAGTCTCAAAATTACCAAGTTTGGGACACCCCCGCCTCCTCTAAACCCAGGAATTGATGATAGGGATACCAATTCAAATTCTGTCCTGCTTGCCAAACTGGTCGGAGGCAGGAAAGAGATCTGGCTGCGTTTGCAATGGGGCATTTAGCTGTGGAGTTGTCTGATTTTTGACCACCCCAGCAGGTGCAAAGGTGAAAAAGAGATTGGAGGGCCTGTTTATCCTCATCGATAGAGGGTCTCCTGCTGGAACCGGAGTTTGGACTTAGAAGAGAGAATAACAGAGTTGGAAGGGACCTTAGAGATCTTCTAGTCCAACCCCCTGCTCAGGCAGGAAACCCTGTTCCATTTTAGACAAACGGTTGTCCAATCTCTTCTTAAAACTCCACTGATAGCGCACCAAGAATTTCTGGAGGCAAGTTGTTCCACTGGATTAATTGCTTCTAACTGTTAGGAAATTCTTCGTCAGTTCTCCTTGGTTCTCTCCTTTATAAGTTTTCATACATTGAGGGAAAAGCAGAGGAAGAATTGGAGGGAATGTAAGAGTAGGAGAGAGGGGAGGTAAGGGAGGATGAGGGGAAGGGTAAAGGGGAGGAAGGGGAAGGAGAGAAGGGAAAGGAGAGGAGGAAGGAAGGAAGTAGAGAAGAAAGAGAAGAAAGGGGGGAAGGAAGGAGGGAAGCAAGGAGGGAAGCAAGGAGGGAAGGAAGGAGGGAAGGAAAGCGAGGAGAGAAGAAAGGAAGGAGGGAAGGAAGGAGAGAAGGAGAGAAGAAATGAGGGAAGGAAGGAGGGAAGGAAGGAGAGAAGGAAGGGGGGAAGATAGGAGGAAAGGAAGGGGGAAAGGAAGGAGAGGAGGAGAGAAGGAAGGAGGGAAGGAAGCAGGGAAGGAGGAGGGAAGGAGAGAAGGAGAGAAGAAAGGGGGGAGGGAAGGAGGGAAGGGGGAAGGAGGGAGGGAAGGAAGGAGGGAAGAAAGGAGAGTAGGAGAGAAGAAAGGAGGGAAGGAAGGAGGGAAGGAAGGAAGAAGAAGTAGGAATGTTGTAAGATAAGATGGAGTTATGGGATGGTAAGAAAGTAATCTCAAGTATATTGTCAACTGTAGGGGGAAAAATGTTATAAATACATATTATTAATAACAGTTATGAGATCATATAATTGTGAATGTATATATGAAATTTATAAAATTTTCAAAAAAAAAAAAAAGTTTCCATACATCGCTTCTTGTCCTGCTTTGGAGAATTGGCTTGTCCCTCTTCTTTGTGGCAGCCCCTTAGATATTGGAAGACTGCTATCATGTCACCCCCCAATCCTTCTTTTCATTAGATCCTACATAGAAATATCCAATTCCAGCAACTGCTCTTTGTACTGTACATTTAGCCTCCGGTCCCCTAATCAACTTTATTGCTCTGCTCTGCACTCATTCTAAAGTCTCAACATCTTTTTTTTTTTTTTAACATCGTGGATGGCCAAAACTGGATGTAGTATTCCAAGTCTTACCAAGACATTATAAAGCGGTGTTAACTTTTTCTCATCATTCCTATCACCCATCTCCTCCCACTTATGACTGTATGGCTATAACTTTGTTGCTTGTATCCATGTGATTTATATTGATTGTTTCCTTGTATGATTTGATTGCTTATTTGTACCCTGTGACTATCATTAAGTGTTGTACTTTATGATTTGTGACGAATGTATCTTTTCTTTTATCTTTTCTTTACTGAGAGCATCTGCACCAAAGACAAATTCCTTGGGTGTCCAATCACACTTGGCCAATAAAGGATTCTATTCTGTTCTATTCTGTTCTGCTCTATTCTATTCTATTCTATTCTATTCTATTCTATTCTATTCCATTCCATTCCATTCCATTCCATTCCATTCCATTCCACTCTCCACTCTATTCTATTCACCCATCTCCTCCCACTTATGACTGCATGACTATAACTTTGTTGCTTGTATCTGTACAATTTATATTGTTTCCTAGTATAATTTGATTGCCTATTAGTAACCTATGACTATCACTAAACGTTGCATCTTATGATTCTTGATGAATCATAATCTATTTTATTTTTCTTTATGTACCCTGAGAGCATCTGCACCAAAGACAAATTCCTTGTGTGTCCAATCACACTTGGCCAATAAAGAATTCTATTCTATTCTATTCTATTCTATTCTATTCTATTCTATTCTATTCTATTCTATTCTATTCTATTCTATTCTATTCTATTCTATTCTATTCTATTCTTATTCCATTCCATTCCATTCTATTCCATTCCATGTTTTCCTATTCTGTTATGTTATGTTCTGATTCTATTTCTGTTTCTGTTTCTGTTTCTGTTTCTTTCTATTTCTATTTCTATTTTTTTTTTTTTTTTAGGAATTTTTTTCTATTTCTATTTCTATTTCTGTTTCTGTTTCTGTTTCTGTTTCTGTTTCTATTTCTATTTCTATTTCTATTTCTATTTCTATTTCTATTTCTATTTCTATTTCTATTTCTATTTCTATTATTTCTTCTATTCTATTCTATTCTATTCTATTCTATTCTATTCTATTCTATTCTATTCTATTCTATTCTATTCTATTCTATTCCATTCCATTCCATTCCATTCCATTCCATTCCATTCCGCCCACCCCACCCTACTCTACTCTATTCACCCATCTCCTACCACTTATGACTGCATGACTATAACTTTGTTGCTTGTATCTGTACAATTTATATTGTTTCCTAGTATAATTTGATGGCCTATTAGTAATCTATGATTATCACTAAATGTTGTATCTTATGACTCTTGATGAATCATAATCTATTTTATTTTTCTTTATGTACCTTGAGAGCATCTGCACCAAAGACAAATTCCTTGTGTGTCCAATCACACTTGGACCAATAAAGAATTCTGTTCTGTTCTGTTCTGTTCTATTCTATTCTATTCTATTCTATTCTATTCTATTCTATTCTATTCTATTCTATACTACTCTACTCTACTCTACTCTACTCTACTCTACTCTACTCTATTCTATTCTATTCTATTCTATTCTATTCTATTCTATTCTATTCTATTCTGCCTGGGTAAGGTCATGTTTGTTCCTTCCGACTCTGTCATTCTGTATTGTATACGGTTGCAAAAGGAGCTTTACTGCTTAGGATACTAAATGCGCCGGTCGGCCAATTCTGCCTTATTCCTCTCCGGTGAGGAAATGCAACTGAGGACTTATGGTGGGAGCGCAGCTGCCATGCCTAGCCTGCCCGGCCGGCCGAGGTTCCCTTCCCGCTTTCAGCTCTGTCGGGTCGCCGGTACAGCCTTTTCAACGGTGCGGTGGTTGCTGACAGTTAGAACAATTAATCAGTGAAACGACTTGCCACCAGAAGTTGTGAATGCTCCAACACTGGAGGATTTTAAGAAGAGATTGGGCAGCCACTTGTCTGAAGTGGTTTAGGGTTTCCTGCTCTAACTTTTAATAAAAGTTGCTGGTTTCCTGCCTCAGCAGGGGGTCAGACTAGAAGACCTCTAAGGACCCTTCCCACTCTGTTGTTTTGTTGTTCTGCGGCGAGGCTCAGAAACCGACGGACTGCAAGCGAGGAGCCCCGTGGCTTTCGGGGAGTCAAACACTTTGAAGGGAACTAGTAACCCCTTTTTTTGATTTAACACATTTTATAATGCGGGAACTGGGAAAGTCTAGTATAAAGAAGAGAAGGATTAGAGGTGACAAGATAGCCATTATTTGGAGAGAAGCAACCTAGAACTAAGGAGAAATTTCCTGACAGTTAGAACAATTAATCAGTGGAACAACTTGCCTCCAGAAGCTGTGAATGCCCCAACACTGGAAGTCTTTAAGAAGATGTTGGATAACCATTTGACTGAAGTGTTGTAGGGTTTTCTGCCTCGTGGCACGACAAAACCGCGGTCCACTAAAGCACGCCTGATTAAAGCGTGTCACTGACGTCATCAGCAGCGCAACAACAACGACCGCGGAGAAAAAAGGGCGCTTTAAAAAGCGTTTTTAAAGCAAGCCGATTCACGTAAAGGTAAGGGTTAGGTTTAGGTTTAGGTTTAGGTTTAGGTTTAGGTTTAGGTTTAGGTTTAGGGTTAGGGTTAGGTTTAGGGTTAGGGTTAGGGTTAGGGTTAGGTTTAGGGTTACGTTAAGCGTTAGGGTTAGGTTTAGGGTTAGGTTAAGGGTTAGCGTTAGGTTTAGGGTTAGGTTTAGGGTTAGGTTTAGGGTTAGGTTAAGGGTTAGGTTAAGGGTTAGGATTAGGTTTAGGGTTAGGTTAAAGGTTAGGTTTAGGGTTAGGTTTAGGGTTAGGTTAAGGGTTAGGGTTAGGTTTAGGGTTAGGTTAAAGGTTAGGTTTAGGGTTAGGTTTAGGGTTAGGTTAAGGGTTAGGGTTAGGGTTAGGGTTAGGGTTAGGGTTAGGGTTAGGGTTAGGGTTAGGGTTAGGGTTAGGGTTAGGGTTAGGGTTAGGGTTAGGGTTAGGGTTAGGGTTAGGGTTAGGGTTAGGGTTAGGGTTAGGGTTAGGGTTAGGGTTAGGGTTAGGGTTAGGGTTAGGGTTACGTTAAGCGTTAGGGTTAGGTTTAGGGTTAGGTTAAGGTTTAGCATTAGGTTTAGGGTTAGGTTTAGGGTTAGGTTAAGGGTTAGGTTAAGGGTTAGGATTAGGTTTAGGGTTAGGTTAAAGGTTAGGTTTAGGGTTAGGTTTAGGGTTAGGTTTAGGGTTAGGTTAAGGGTTAGGTTTAGCGTTACGTTTAGGGTTAGGTTTGGGGGGGGTTAGGTTTAGGTTTACGCGTTAATTTTAGCTTTACCGCTCACAGCGTGCTTTTTTCGTCACGCTGTGATGACGTCAGGTACACGGTTTCGTCAAGCGCGCTTTAGTCGACCGCGGTTTTGTGGTGGAACCCAAAATCCCCATTCCCATCCCACTCCTGTGGCCAGCCAGAGGTGGCATTTGCCAGTCCTCCGAACTACTCAAAATTTCTACTATCAGTTCTCCAGAATCTGTCAGAACCTGCTGAATTTCACCCCTGGTTGGAAGGGACCTTGGAGGTCTTCTAGTCCAACCCCCTGCTTAGGCAGAAAGGTTCCACCACAAAAACTTTTGTGGGGGTTGGACTAGAAGACCTCCAAGGTCCCTTCCAACCAGGGGTGAAATCCAGCAGGTTCTGACAGATTCTGGAGAACTGATAGAAATTTTGAGTAGTTCGGAGGACTGGCAAATGCCACCTCTGGCTGGCCACAGGAGTGGGATGGGAATGGGGATTTTGCTGTATCCTTCCCCCAGGAGTGGGGAGGGAATGGAGATTTTGCTGTATCCTTCCCCTGCCATGCCCACCAAGCCACACCCACAAGCCACACCACGCCCACCAAGCCACACTCACAGAACCGGTAGTAAAAAAAAATTGAATATCACCACTGCTTCCAACTCTGTAATCCTGTTATTTGAGGGGCTGCCACAGAGAAGAGGCGGGGGTTTCAACCTATTCTCCAAAGCACCTGAAGGCAGGACAAGAAGCAATGGGTGGAAACTAATCAAAGAGAGAACCAATCTAGAAATAAGGAGAAATTTCCTGACAGTGAGAACAATTAATCAGTGGAATGACTTGTCCCTAGAAGCTGTGGGTGCTCCACCACTGGAGTTTCTTAAGAAGAGATTGGACAGTCATTTCTCCAGAATGGTATAGAGTTTCTTCCTCGAGCTGGGGGTTGGACTAGAAGACCTCCAAGGTCCCTTCCAACTCTGTTACTCTGTCATTTAAAAGATGGGAGCTTTGGTGGCTCCTTCATGCATCTGATGAAGGGAGCTGGACCTCATGAGAGATTTTGACTCTTAATAATAAGTTGCTACTAGTCTGCAAGGGAGCTGTCAGATTTCTGGTTTTTAATCCTGTAGGGTGAAAAATGAGTTTGCATGTAGTGTCCTCATGCTGTCCTCGCTTAATGGCTTACAGTGATTTGCTTCACGATTGTAACCAGAACTCACATTGTAAATTGGGCATTTCACTTATCAAACCACATGGCTTAATCACAAAATTTCTAATCCCAATTGTGGATAAGTGAAATCTATCTGTACAGTGGTAGGTTGCTGACATTTTCTTGAGGGATTTTCTGCCACTTTGACATCTAGCTGAGATTTCCTGGTGGTCTCCTTTCTTTGTGCTTTTGGGACAGGTGGTACTCTTGGAGACATACATATTATTTATTGAATTTTTTTTTAAAAAAACTATCCAAATCAACCAAGGCGACTCTGCATGCCTTACCAATGGAGAAAGAAACAACACAACCGAACGAAAGGAATGCAAAAGGAGAACACATAAGCTGACAAACTGGCCAGACTAGCTTTTTCCCCGTGGTTGTAACATGGACTGTGAAATAGTCTATGAATGGATTAAACTAAAGGATTAGGTAAGTAGCTACCTTTTGAAATGAAATGAATAGAATAGACTAGAACAGAACAGAATAGAATATTGGAATGAAGAATAGAATAGAATAGAATATCGGAATAAGGAATAAGGAATAAGGAATACAATAGAATAGAATATAATAGAAAGAACAGAACAGAACATCGGAATAAAGAATAGAATAGAATATCGGAATAAGGAATAAGGAATAGAATAGAACAGAACAGAACAGAACATCGGAATAAAGAATAGAATAGAATATCGGAATAAGGAATAAGGAATAAGGAATAAGGAATAAGGAATAGAATATAATAGAATAGAAAGAACAAAACAGAATATCGGAATAAAGAATAGAATAGAAAAGAACAGAACAGAATAGAATAGAACAGGAACGGAAAATATGGAATGGGATGGAATGGAACAGAACAGAATAGAACAGAATATCTGAATAAAGAATAAAATAGAATATCGGAATAAGGAATAGAATAGAATAGAAAGAACAGAACAGAATATCGGAATAAAGAATAGAATAGAATAGAACAGGAATGGAAAATATGGAATGGAATAGAATGGAACAGAACAGAATATTGGAATAAAGAATAGAATAGAATATCGGAATAAGGAATAAGGAATAGAATAGAATAGAATATTGTCATAAATGTGAGTCAGTGGTCAAGCATCTGAATGTAAATCACATGACCATGGGGATGCTGCAATGGCCATAAGTGTGAATAATACAGGTAGTCATCAAGTTACAACAGTTCATTTACTGACCATTCAAAGTTACAATGGCACTGAAAAATGTAACTTATGACAATTTTTCACAGTTATGATCTTTGTGGCATCCCCATGCTTGTGTGATCAAAATTCAGATGCTTTGCAGCTGACTCACATTTATGACAGTCGCAATGTCCCGGGGTCATGTGATCTCCTTTTGAGACCTTCTGATAAGCAATGGGGAAGCCAGATTCACTTAACAACTAGGTTACTAACTTTTTAACTGCAGTAACACGCTTAACAACAGTGGCAAGAAAGGGTACAAAATGGGGCAAAACCCACTGAACAAATGTTTCACTTAACCTCAGAAACTTTGGACTCAACTGTGGCCATAAGTCAAGGACTACATGTAGTCTTAAGCAGGGGTGAAATCCAGCAGGTTCTCAGAGATTCTGGAGAACCAGTAGCAGAAATTTTGAGTAGCTCGGAGAACCGGTAGCAGAAATTTTGAGTAGTTTGGAGAACCGGCAGCAGAATTTTTTTTTAGTAGTTTGGAGAACCGGTAGCAGAAATTTTGAGTAGTTTGGAGAACCGGTAGCAGAAATTTTGAGTAGTTCGGAGAACCGGTAGTGGAAATTTTGAGTAGTTCAGAGAACCGGCAAATGCCACCTCTGGCTGGCCCCAGAGTGGGGGTGGGAATGGAGATTTTGCAGTATCCTTCCCCTGCCCCGCCCACTAATCCTCACCCACCAAGCCACACCACGCCCACCAAGCCACACCCACAGAACCAGTAGTGAAAAAATTGAATTTCACCACTGGTCATAAGTCACTTTTTTCAGTGCTGTTGTAACATTGAGTGATTGCTAAACAAACAGTTGCAGGTTGAGGACTGTCTGCACTAAAGAATTGATTTTGTATTTCCAATAGAATTTCCTGGCAGAATTTTCCAAAAATGTTGAGGAAACCTTTGTATTCTTCTTCATTCGATTCTGGTTTTTCCCCCCTCTCCTTATCATCTCTGTAAAGAATCTCTCAGCTCATTGGATCCATAACGTGTGATAGCTGTGAATTGTTGCTTCAAAGCTCCAGTAAGTTTTTAATACTGCTCAGAATTCTGTTTATTGATATAACGCAGTTTCGCCAAAGAGCATTATCATAAACTGATGAAGACAGCATGAATTTTAAGGGGATCAATATTCATTTAAAAACCACTCTGAACTATACTTTTCTTTTATTTAATCCCATTCATCCCTTTGCCAATCCATTTATAGTTGTGTTTAAATTTGGCGTTCCGATATTCTGGCCAACTTCCTTCGTAGAAGACAAGATAAAACTTTGATGGAAGAGGTACTTTCTCCAGTTAAATTAAGACAATTAAAAATGTGATTTAGACCCAGGTCACAAAATTGTAATGGCTGTAATGAAATTTGAAACTGCCGTGTTAGAAATGCAGATTGAAGACTCAAGAATCCACCGAAATGTTTGTTCCTTTTACAGATTTGCACTAACAGTTTTTTGCATTTTTTGCAGGACAGAGAGGGGGGGGGGATCTTTAAATTCTAAAAAACAGTTTACAATTAGAGACTTGAGAAATTGAAGCCATCCGTGGAATTTGGTACCCCCAGTTTTTATTTTGTTCAATCTCAAATTCAGGATGGAAGCTGATAGAGGAGAGATTCAACCTGGAAATAAGGATAAATTTTCTGACTGTGAGAACAATCAACCCATGGAACAGAAGTTGCCTTCGGAAGTTGTGGGATCTTCATCCCTGGAAGCTTTCAAGAAGAGACTGGACTGCCATCTACAATACAATAGCAGAGTTGGAAGGGACCTTGGAGATCTTCTAGTCCAACCCCCTGCCTAGGCAGGAAACCCTATACTGTTTCAGACAAATGGCTATCCAACATCTTCTTAAAGACTTCCAGTGTTGGGGCATTCACAAGTTCTGGAGGTAAGCTGTTCCACTGATTAATTATTCTAACTGTCAGGAAATTTCTTCTTAGTTCTAAGTTGCTTCTCTCCTTGATTAGTTTCCACCCATTGCTTCTTGTCCTACCATCAGGTGCCTTGGAGAATATCTTGACTCTCTCTTCTTTGTGGCAACCCCTGAGATATTGGAACACTGCTATTATGTCTCCCCTAGTCCTTCTTTCTATTAAACTAGACACAACCAGTTCCTGCAACCGTTCTTCATATTTTTTAGCCTCCAGTCCCCTAATCATCTTTGTTGCTCTTCTCTGCACTCTTTCTAGAGTCTCCACATCCTTTCCACATCATGGCGACCAAAACTGAATGCAGTATTCCAAGTGTGGCCTTACCAAGGCATTATAAAATGGTATTAACACTTCATGTGATCTTGATTCTCTCCCTCTGTTTATGCAGCCTAGGACTGTGTTGGCTTTTTTGGCAGCTGCTGCACACAGCTGGCTCCTATTTAAATGGTTGTCCACTAGGACTCCAAGATCCCTTTCACAGTTACTACGATTGAGGAAGGTACCACCTATACTGTACCTGTGCATTTAGTTTTTCTTGCCTAAATGTAGAACCTTCCCAATAGAAATGGTGTAGAGCCATGGTGACGAACCTATGGTATGCGTGCCACAGGTGGCACACAGAGCGCTCTATGCGGGCATGCCAGTTGTTGCCCCAGCCCAGCTCCACTGCGCATGCACTTGTGGCTGCCGCTGGCTAGCTGGTTTTCGGGTCTCTGTGGCGCTTGTGTGGGGCGCATGTGGGGGATACACATGCGCATGCACAGGGGGGGAACATGCACAGGGGAGTCACTTGCAATGCATTTTGGGGCCTCATGTGGCACCCCTGCATTCCATTTTGGCTTCCAGGTTGGTGCAGGAGTATTTCCAGGCCCAAAATGGGGCACAGGGGGTGTGTGGCACCCCCCATACCCCATTTTGGCTTCTAGTTTGATGCAGGAGGCTTTCCAGAACTAAAAGGGAGTACTAGGGGTCTCTGTGTGTGTGTGTGTGTGTGTGTGTGTGTGTGTGTGTGTGGGTGTCTTCCTTGGGGCCCTGTTTCAGCTTCCAGGTTGTTGCAAGAGTCTTCCAAGCCCAAAATGTGGTGCAGGGGTACCACAAGAGGCCCTCTGTGCCCCATTTTAGACCTGGAAAGCCTCCTGCACCAACCTGGAAGCAAAAAATGGGCAAGGGGTGGAGTGGGGATATGCACGTGGGAGTGAGTGTGTGTGTGTGTGTCGCGAATGCATGCATGGGGGTGGTGGTCATGTGCAGTGGTGGGTTCCGGTACGGTTGGAACGGGACCGGTGTCGTCCATATGGATGTGCGCAGCCAAGGTGGCGCAGTGGTTAAATGCAGCACTGCAGGCTACTGCTAGATCAGCAGGTCAGCGGTTCAAATCTCACCGGCTCAGGGTTGACTCAGCCTTCCATCCTTCCGAGGTGGGTAAAATGAGGACCCGGATTGTTGGGGGCAATATGCTGACTCTCTGTAAACCGCTTAGAGAGGCCTGAAAGGCCTATGAAGCGGTATATAAGTCTACTGCTATTGCTATTGCTATTGCTATTGCTATTGCTATATTGCTATTGCTATCTTACTGCTTCCACAAGCCCCCGCAATGCTCCAGCTGCTCAGCGGAGTGTTGCGCAGGTGCTGTATGCACCGTGTGAATGCGCGGAAGCGCCAAAGACTTAAAAGACCAGTAAGGATATTGGGTGGGCCCTCTGGAGCACTGTACCAGAATGGTATCCGGTGCTCTGGGCAGGCTCCGGTACACCCGTACTGGGGCATACCGCCTGCAACCCACCACTGGTCGTGTGTCCATGTGCAGGGCACATGTGGGGGCAGGGCGCACACAGGGGTGTGCACGCACGCACATTGCATTATGGGTGCGTGCATGCAGGCCTGCTGTTGCACATCTGCACCTGCTTTCGGCACACGATTACAAAAAGATTAGCCCTCGCTGGTGTAGGATCTCCTGCTTAGGTGCGGGGGGTTGGACTAGATGACCTACCAAGTCCCTTCCAACTCTGTTAATCTGTTAAGTCCTCCTGAAAAAAATTGCATACTTTTTCTATGCTTTTTCCCCGCCCATTTTATTTAAAAAAATCTATCCTTTTGGTATGTGTACCTTTTTATAAAAGAGTGCATTTATGAATCAGTTTCCCTTCTCATTTTTGTCCATTTTTTTTTATTATTATTGGAAAGTAGCGTTACGCAATTCAAAGAAATCCGTTTCAGGTAATTGAGTTTCATTTTATGTACAGATTTGAAAGTTGATTCCCATTCAAGTGCAAATTCAGTGAAATTGATTATTTTAATGTAAATGCCATTTGGACAGCAGGAAACAGCAACCGAGGAAAACACAAAAAGGAGAAATCAATGCCATTCTGTTTGTTGGTTTAGTGTGAGGTTTTTGCTTTTTGTTTTACTAAGACTGGTGATTCCCTGATGCTCCCTGCCCAACGATGAAAGAGCTGGGTTGGGTTTCTTCCCCACCTACCAAATACCCAGTGATGATGCTCTTTTTTCATGCCTTATAAATAGAATAGAATAGAATAGGGGGGAGGGGAAGGAATGGAATGGAATGGAAATAGGAGTGGAGTGTAATGGAATGGAATAGAATAGAAAAAAGGAATGGAATGGAAATAGGAGTGGAGTGGAATGGAATAGAATAGAATAGAAAAAAGAAATGGAATGGAAATAGGAGTAGAGTGGAATGGAATGGAATAGAAAAGAATAGGAATAGGAATAGAAAAAAGGAATGGAATGGAAATAGGAGTGGAGTGGAATGGAATGGAATAGAAAAGAATAGGAATAGAAAAAAGGAATGGAATGGAAATAGGAGTGGAGTGGAATGGAATAGAAAAGAAAAAAGGAATGGAATGGAAATAGGAGTAGAGTGGAATGGAATGGAATAGAAAAGAATAGGAATAGGAATAGAAAAAAGGAATGGAATGGAAATAGGAGTGGAGTGGAATGGAATGGAATAGAAAAGAATAGGAATAGAAAAAAGGAATGGAATGGAAATAGGAGTGGAGTGGAATGGAATAGAATAGAAAAAAGGAATGGAATGGAAATAGGAGTGGAGTGGAATGGAATAGAATAGAATAGAAAAAAGAAATAGAATGGAAATAGGAGTAGAGTGGAATTGAATGGAATAGAAAAGAATAGGAATAGAAAAAAGGAATGGAATGGAAATAGGAGTGGAGTGGAATGGAATGGAATAGAAAAGAAAAAAGGAATGGAATGGAAATAGGAGTAATAGCAGTAATAGCAATAGCAGTAGACTTATATACCGCTTCATAGGCCTTTCAGGCCTCTCTAAGCGGTTTACAGAGAGTCAGCATATTGCCCCCAACAATCTGGGTCCTCATTTTACCCACCTCGGAAGGATGGAAGGCTGAGTCAACCCTGAGCCGGTGAGATTTGAACCGCTGACCTGCTGATCTAGCAGTAGCCTGCAGTGCTGCATTTAACCACTGCGCCACCTTGGCTCTAGAGTGGAGTAGAGTGGAATGGAATGGAATAGAAAAGAATAGGAATAGAAAAAAGGAATGGAATGGAAATAGGAGTGGAGTGGAATGGAATAGAATAGAATAGAAAAAAGAAATAGAATGGAAATAGGAGTAGAGTGGAATTGAATGGAATAGAAAAGAATAGGAATAGAAAAAAGGAATGGAATGGAAATAGGAGTGGAGTGGAATGGAATGGAATAGAAAAGAAAAAAGGAATGGAATGGAAATAGGAGTAGAGTGGAATGGAATGGAATAGAAAAGAATAGGAATAGAAAAAAGGAATGGAATGGAAATAGGAGTGGAGTGGAATGGAATGGAATAGAATAGAAAAAAGGAATGGAATGGAAATAGGAGTAGAGTGGAATGGAATGGAATAGAAAAGAATAGGAATAGAAAAAAGGAATGGAATGGAAATAGGAGTGGAGTGGAATGCAATGGAATAGAATAGAAAAAAGGAATGGAATGGAAATAGGAGTGGAGTGGAATGGAATGGAAGAGAATAGAAAAAAGAAATGGAATGGAAATAGGAGTAGAGTGGAATGGAATGGAATAGAATAGAAAAAAGGAATGGAATGGAAATTGAAAGCTTTCAGACATGAAAGCTGACTAAGTAACTTTGGGCCAATCACTGAGAGGCTGAGAGTTGTAGCCCCACCTCAGACATGGAAGCTAACTAGGTGACTTTCACCAGGAGACTGTGAGTTCTAGTCCCTTCTTAGGCACGAAAGGCTGCTGGGTGATTCTGGAACCTGTCATTCTCTCTCAGGCCAACCCACCTCGCAGGATTGTTGCTATGAGGAAAATAGGCAGAGGGGGAGGTCTATTAGGTACGCGGGCTGCCTTGAATTATTTACAGAAGCAATAAGAGTGGACTATATCCACATACATACGGTATCCAGACTGTGCGGTTGGAGTCCCAATCCGCTGGATGTGTGTCGTGAGGGAGGGGAGGGGGAAGGCTTAGATTACACAGCGGCGGCCATCATATTTACTTTTTTTGGACTCTCCCTGTGGGCGCCCACGTCTATAAGCCAATTTTAAGTCCAAGTCTACTGGTTTAAGTAGTTTTATAGTCCACTCCCCGGCCGGTCTCTACTAGCTCTTAACATGGATACTAATTTCGCTTGGCTAATTAACCAGCTGAGCACTGGCCAATCTCTCTCCTTTTCTCCCAGGGATCTTTGTTTTCCATCGGATTCGTCCAGACTCTGCTCCTTTACGAAGCTATTGATCAGAGCCAGGGCTCTTCTCCACACAGCTGGCTGGAGTGCTCTCCTCCCGAAATCTCGGGGGTCTTAAGTGCACACAGTTACTCTCACGAGCGCCTTGTAAACAGGTTTTAATGGGGCTATTAGTGTAAAAGGACAGGAAACTTTCAAAAAAAGAAAACAACCAGGCCTTTAACTATTCATGAGGATGTTTAATCTGGTGCTTAATCACCACGGTTTGTTTGCACACAGCCGAGAGGGAATGGGAGCTGACAGCCAAGATTTCTCTATTAGCTCAGGAGGGGGACATTAATAAATGCTTTTAGACATCTGACCAACGGAGAGCATGATGAGACTGGGAGGAAGAAGGAGAAGGAGGAGGAAGAAGAAGAGGAAGAGAGAAGACGAAGAAGAGAGAAGATGAAGAGAGAAGAAGAAAGAGGAGAAAGAGAAGAAGAGGAGGAGGAAGAAGAGAGAAGACGAAGAAGAGAGAAGATGAAGAGAGAAGATGAAGAGAGAAGAAGAGAGATGAAGAGAGAAGAAGAAAGAGGAGAAAGAGAAGAGGAGGAGAAAAAGAAGGAGGAGGAGGAAGAAGAGAGAAGATGAAGAAGAAAAGAGAAGAAGAGAGAAGATGAAGAGAGAAGAAGAAAGAGGAGAAAGAGAAGAGGAGAAGGAGGAAGAAGAAGAAGAGAGAAGATAAAAAGAAGAAGAAAGAGGAGAAGGAGAAGAGGAGGAAAAAGAAAAGAGGAAGTAGAAGTGAAGGAAGAGAAAGGAAGATGAGGAGAAAGTGAAGAAGAAGGAGGAAGAGGAATAGAAGGAGGAGAAGGAAGAGGAGAAGGAGGAAGAGGAGGAGGAGGAAGAGAAGAAGGAGGAGGGAGAGAAGAAGGAGGGGGAAGAGGAATAGAAGGAGGAGAAGGAAGAGGAGAAGGAGGAAGAGGAGGAGGAGGAAGAGAAGAAGGAGGAGGAAGAGGAAGAGAAGGAGGAGAAGGAAGAGGAGAAGGAGGAAGAGGAGGAGGAGGAAGAGAAGAAAGAGGAAGAAGAAGATGAGGAAGGGTTCCTCTGGAATGAATTCATAAAATCGTGACTAACCAGGCAATGTTCCAAAGAGGAAAGTTGCATGTAAAGCACAGGCAGTCCTCAATTCACGACCACATTCACACCATTCCTTTTGCTAAGTGAGACAGTTGTTAACTGAGTTTTGTCCCATTTTATGACCTTTCTCGCCTCAGCTGTTAAACGAATCACTGCAGTTGTTCAATTGGTAAGACGGTGGTGAAGGGAATCTGGCTCTCTCATTCTTCTTTGCTTGTCAGAAAATTCAAAAAATTCAGACACTGGGCAAGTGACTCATGTTTATGACCGTCATACTGTCCCGGGGATCATGTGATCCCCTTTTGCGACCTTCTGCCAAGCAAATTCAATGGGGGGAAGCCAGATTTACTTCAAAAGCGTGTTCCTCACTGAACAACTGCAGCCGTGCAATTAAGAACGACGATGTGAACATTCGTAAAATGGGACAAAACTCAGTTCACAAAGATCTCATTGAGCGACAGATTTTCCATAGTCAGTTGTGGTCATAACTCAAGGACTACTTGTGCGTTTCCACTATTGCCATGATGACGAACCAATGGTACATGGAAGTGGCACGCAGAGCCATCTCTCCGGGCACCCAAGCCGTTGCCCGTTGCTATTCTGGGTTCTGGGTTCTGGCACACTGGCCAGCTGGTTTACACACGCACGGGAGCGCACCTGGTCGTCAGGTTTTCTGCCATGAATGCTCGCGTGAAGGCTAGCTGGAAACTAGAAGATTATCTTCCAGGCACAGGCATGCGCACCGGGCGACTGCTCTTCCGGTTTGCAGCTCACTTGTGCATGTTCCCGTTGTTGTGGTCCACCAGCCGCCAGGGGAGCTGTCGGCAGAGTCGGACAATGAGGAGGTTGGGGAGGAACATGGGCCAGTCCTGGAGGCTGGGGAAGGCTCGGACGAGGACTGTGCATCGGAGACAGAGATAAAGCCAACGTCATCTGGCAGTGATCAGCTGCCTTTGGAGCTAGACAGCAGTGAGGCAGAAGAACAGCTGGAGCCTGTTCCCAGTGTGCGCATGCGCAGAGCTGCCAGAAGAAAAGAACAGCTCGAGAAATCTGGGTCGACTTGGGAGTAAAGCTACAGGTGGAAGGTGATTGCCCCTCCCATAGGACATAAAAGAGGAGCGAAAGGGGAGGGGGCTTTTGCAGGAAACAATTTGTTTGTTCGGTCGTTAGATTAGTTTCAGGAGTGTGGAGATCTGTCCGTGAATCTCAGAGACTCTGTGCCCAGTCTTTCCTTGCACAGCACCTCCTTTGGAAAATATTTACATGGCAGCTTTCCAAGGTAGATAAGGTCTGTAGTCATAAATATTCCTTTGAAAGACTGTTTGCCAAGCCTTTGCTGAGTGTGAATGAGAGGAATTCACATTCATTTAATAAAAGGGGTTTTGTCGGGACCAGAAATCTGCTTCGTGCTTTTTGGGGAAGGCTAGGTCAGAACACCCGTTTCGGCACTCTGGATCCTAATATTGCCCTATCCTAAACAGCATTTTATTTTATTTTTAGCCTTGCCACCCCGTTTGAACGAGGTCATTATTCCTCCTGCAGGAGCTGAAAGCTAATGTGCTCCCAGAGAGGCGGCCACACATTAACCAACTGCCTTAGCCTTGGGCATTAAGCGTTATATCCCATCTTTAAAGTCAGATTAACCGAGATTAGCGGCACCACTTAAGAGTTTAAAACATAAACACTGACCCAAATCAGGCACCCAAGGCCTGGAGTGCAGAGCCTGCCAAAGGAAGCAGCAATGAGCAAGAAGGCTTCCCGATGTTGGGAAAGTGATTTTATTTATCTGTCCGACATAAGAAAGCTTGATTTACTGTCCCTCTTTAATCCCTCTTCAGGCACTCCCCAGTCTTAGCTGATTATCCGGCTGCATAAAGGATCCATTTGATAATCAAAGTCGTTTCCCAAGTCTTTCTCCACTTGACCTAAAAAAAGAAGAAGTCCTAAAGTAAAACAGGGATGGAGATCAAAGTAGATCTCAGCCTCCTGCGAGATCTCACGTGTAACACACCAGCAACAACTTCCGATTTCTCATGGCTAAGCAATAATCAAACGGTCGGACAGACATGCATTCTGAATTACAGGTAGTTCTCCACTTTTGTTCACTCTTGCTGTTCATCTTGAAGACCCACGACTGGCAAATCTACTATGAATCCTATTGTGATTCCTGCCTAAGCAGGGGTTGGACTAGAAGACCTCCAAGGTCTCTTCCAATGCTCTATTCTATTCTATTCTATTCTATTCTATTCTATTCCATTCCATTCCATTCCATTCCATTCCATTCCATTCCGTATTCTATTCTATTCCATTCCATTCCGTATTCTATTCTATTCTATTCCATTCCATATTCTATTCCATTCTATTCCATTCTGTATTCTATTCTATTCTATTCTATTCTATTCTATTCTATTCCATTCCATTCTATTCCATATTCCATTCCATATTCCATTCCATTCCATTCCATTCCGTATTCTATTCTATTCTATTCCATATTCCATTATATTCCATTCCATTCCCTATTCTATTCTATTCTATTCTATTCTATTCCATTCCATTCCATTCCATTCCATTCCATATTCCGTTCCGTTCAGTTCCATATTCTATTCTGTCCTGTCCTGTCCTGTCCTGTCCTGTCCTGTCCTGTCCTGTCCTGTCCTGTCCTATCCTATCCTATCCTATCCTATCCTATCCTATCCTATCCTATCCTATCCTATCCTATCCTATCCTATCCTATCCTATCCTATCCTATTTCTATTTCTATTCTTGTACATTCAAAGTACAATAAAGTTATTCCAAGTCTAAGGCAGCGGGTAAGCGAGTTCCACCCCTTTTTGTGACTTTTTCACCACTCTTGTCGAGCACATCACTTCAGTTGTTAAGTGAATTATGTGGTTGTTAAATGAATCTGACAACCCCCCCCCAGCCCCCAATTGATTTTTCTGGTCAGCTGGGAAGGTTGCAAGTGGCAATCACATGACTGCAACCTTCATAAATACATGCCAGTTGCCAAGTGTCTGATCATGGGGCTGCTGCAATGGTCATAAGTGTGAGGACCGGTCATAAGTCATTTTTTTCAGTGATGTTCTAACTACAGACAGAGACGAAATGAATGTTTGTACATTAAGGACTACCTGTATGCTGCCAAGGGAAAGAAAACCTATTTTCTTATTTCCTATTTCCAAAAAATAATTTGAGAGTATAACATTTAATCCCAAGGATCTATAGTTTGCAGCAGGATCTACTTGTGGGATCCCAGGGACCTGGTGAAAGCAAAAGGGACAAGCTTTATGATTGTGCAGAAATGGATAAGTTGACATTAAAGATAAAGGAAAAAGAAGAAATGGGATATTTTCTAACCTGGAATTTGTTTTATCAATGGCTTGATAATAAAGGTAGATATTAGAAATTGTATACATCTATATATATACCACTCACTCCTCATCACGAAATCCCAGACCTGTAAAACCTACAAACTTGAAATTTGGCACATATGTTCCTCTTGGTTTCTAGGTACTCTCTAAGAAAGGATTCATCGAAATGACCATCAGGTCATTAGTATTTCTTATACAGTATTATATTAACATGCTCTGATGCTAAGGAGTAAGACTTTCTACTCCCCCTCCGCATCTGAAAGAAACTCTGTTCCAACTGCCAGTTGCATTATATTAACACGCTCTGATGCTGCCCCTTCACTAGACCAGGCGTGGGTGTGGCTAGCGCGTAACTCATCTGGCCTGTGGGCTGGGAGTTTAGACATTCTACTCCCCCTCCCCACCTGAAAAGAACTCTGTTCCAACTGCCAGGTGCATTACATTAACATGCTCTGATGCTAGACTAGGCATGGGTGTGGATTTAAGTATCAAGCCCAATCACATAGTTTCGTAGCAAAGCACGGGTATCCAGCTAGTATTATTATATGTAAGCAAACTGACCCAGACAATAGACTGTTCACAAAGCACTTACGCATGCAAAAGAAACATGTATAAATAAACGAGACAGACAGAGAGAGAGAGAGAGGGAGGGAGGGAGGGAGGGAGGGAGGGAGAGCCTGTATTTTCCTGATTTTTGCTTTGCAGAATACTTTTTCATCAGATTGTTGTAATCAGGCAAAACTGCTTTTTTGATCATATAATTAATATGTTATGGCTAAGTTTTAAAGTTCTTTTGAGTACAATTCTAAAGTGACTCAATCTTTTGAACTAACTTGCCTTGTTGAATCGAACTGGATAATATGATTCAGAGGATGTTTTGTAGATGTACAAAAATGTAAGGACACACTTGGAATACTGCATTCAGTTTTGATCGCCACAATGTAGAAAAGATGTGGAGACTCTAGCAAGAGAAGAGCAACAGAGATGATGAGGGGACTGGAGGCTAAAACATAGGAAGAACGGTTGCAGGAACTGGGCATGTCTAGTTTAATGAAAAGAAGGACCAGGGGAGACACGATAGCAGTGTTCCAATATCTCAGGGGCTGCCACAAAGAAGAGGGAGTCAAGCTATTCTCCAAAGCACCTGAGGGCAAGACAAGAAGCAATGGGTGGAAACTAATCAAGGAGAGAAGCAACTTAGAACTAAGGAGGAATTTCCTGAGAGTTAGAACAATTAATCAGTGGAACAATTTGCCTCCAGAAGTTGTGAATGCCCCAACACTGGAAGTCTTTAAGAAGTTGGATAGCCATTTGTCTGAAACGGTATAGGGTTCCTGCCTAGGCAGGGGGTTGGACTAGAAGACCTCTAAGGTCCCTTCCAACTCTGCTATTGTATTTATTGTATTTAAATAATACAGGTGGGTCTTGATTTACAACAGTTTGTTTGGTGACTGTTCAGAGTTGCAATGGCACTGAAAGAAGTGACTTTTGACCATTTTTCACACTTAAGACCATTGCAGCATTTCCAATATTGATTGATTTACATTCAGATGCTTGACCGTTGACTCCCATTTACGACAGTTGCAGCGTTAACAAGCTTATATAGTTCTACTAATTGCACATATTTATGTTAAGTTATAATCTTTGATCGTTTGATTTATTCCATATTTCAATATGTTGTTTTTATAATCATTGCCGTGTTTATTCAAACCTATTCAAAAATACCATCATTAAGTCCTTGATTTATGACCATTCCTTTCAGGATGGTTCAAATTTACGACGGCCTTGGGAAAAAGTGCATAAGACCTCTCTCATTCAAATCATAATGGCCAACATCAACAATTCAACCATCGCTAAATGAAGGTTAAAGGTGAAGGTTCCCCTCCCACATACGTGCTAGTCGTTCCCAAACTCTAGGGGGCGGTATTCATCTCTGTTTCAAAGCCGAAGAGCCAGTGCTGTCCGAAGACGTCTCCGTGGTTATGTGGCCGGCATGACTAAATGCCAAAGGCACATAGAACGCTGTTACCTTCCCACCAAAGGTGGTTCCTATTTTTCTACTTGCAATATTTTACGTGCTTTCGAACTGCTAGGTTGGCAGAGGCTGGGACAAGTAACAGGAGCTCACTCCGTTACGCGGCGCTAGGGATTCGAACCGCCAAACTGCCGACCTTCTGATCAACAAGCTCAATGTCTTAGCACTGAGCCATAGTGTCCCTTTTAAAGGAAGAATATGGTGTGCTATTTAATGGAAACGTGATCACTTCAATCTATGTGGTTAAATCCTTCCCTTTTAATGTGTCGCATGGCTGGTACAGGTAAAAAGGCGTGACCACGGCTGCCATCTTGACATTTTGAAACCTTTCTCTGAAAGGATATTCAGGGATAGAACTGAGAGAGTAAGAATGGAGTTGCTAGCAACACAGATAGAGGAACTGGCTTTAAGTTCATCTAGGATTTGTTAACCAAGTTAGTAAAGATGATTCAGGAGTTGTACTGGAGTATTGTTGGAAGAAATATCCATCTGGTTCAGTTCCAAGCTGGGAAAAAGACACTGGAAACATAGAAGCTGATTGGAAAGAGGGTTTAATGGTGAAACAGAAGCACATGGATGGTCCTGGACAGCTGACCACAGGGGGTTGAGAGAGAGTGGTGTTTATACCTTCTCTTGGGCTTTGCCCTTGAGCTTCCTGTTCCTGTACAATGACATGTATTCTATTGGATGTTGTCAGACTTCTATAGGGCCCTGTACAAATTCTAGAAGTTTGTCTGAACTAAGGTTGGTTGAAAAGTTTGGCTGATGCAATGCAATGGAGATTGTGCCATGTGGTGAAGTCTTGTTCTCGAGCCACAACCGAGTTGTCCTTTTGTCTCCATCTTGCCTTTGTGTCAGAGGTGATATTTGGCAGGTCCTGACCAGTTCTGGAGAACCGGTAGCCAAAATTTTGAGTAGTTCGGAGAACTGGTAAATACCACCTCTGACTGGCCCCGCCTACATCTATTCTCTACCTCCTGAGTCCCAGCTGGTCGGGAGGGAATTTTACAATTTCCTTCCCCTAGAGTCGGGAGGGAATGGCGATTTTGCAGTATCCTTCCCCTGGAGTGGGGAGGGAATGGGGATTTTACAGTTTCCTTCCCCTGGAGTGGGGCGGGAATGGAGATTTTACAGTGTCCTTCCCCTGGAATGAGGAAGGAATGGAGATTTTGCAGTATCCTTCCCCTGGAGTGGGGAGGGAATGGAGATTTTGCAGTATCCTTCCCCTGGAATGGGGAGGGAATGGAGATTTTGCAGTATCCTTCCCCTGGAGTGGGGAGGGAATAGAGATTTTACAGTATCCTTCCCCTGGAGTGGGGAGGGAATGGAGATTTTGCAGTATCCTTCCCCTGGAGTGGGGAGGGAATGGAGATTTTGCAGTATCCTTCCCCTGGAGTGGGGAGGGAATGGAGATTTTGCAGTATCCTTCCCCTGGAGTGGGGAGGGAATGGAGATTTTGCAGTATCCTTCCCCTGGAGTGGGGAGGGAATGGAGATTTTGCAGTATCCTTCCCCTGGAGTGGGGAGGGAATGGAGATTTTACAGTATCCTTCCCCTGGAGTGGGGAGGGAATGGAGATTTTGCAGTATCCTTCCCCTGGAGTGGGGAGGGAATGGAGATTTTGCAGTATCCTTCCCCTGGAGTGGGGAGGGAATGGAGATTTTACAGTATCCTTCCCCTGGAGTGGGGAGGGAATGGAGATTTTGCAGTATCCTTCCCCTGGAGTGGGGAGGGAATGGAGATTTTGCAGTATCCTTCCCCTGCCATGCCTACCAAGCCAGGCCCAGGAAGACATGCCACGCCCACCAAGACACGCCCATAGAACTGGTAGTAAAAAAAAATTGAATCCCACCACCGCTTTGCGTCAGTGGTGGGATCCTCTCGACTGGATACATGCAGGCCAAACCTTTCTTCCAGTGGCTGTTCCCCGGTGGAGTAGGAAAAGACAAGGGCTGCCTAAGCTGTGAGGATATTACTTATCAAGTAGTGTTTAATTCATTAATTAACACTGTAAAACGCCCGGAGGAGGAAACGTGTTGATGAAGTGTTCACAAATGTTAGGATAATTTGTGCCGTTTTGTAAATGCAAACAAATGGCCGGAAGGGAAAAAGAAAATGAGATTAGAAGGGAAAAGACTGTTCAGTAGTGTGTGTGTGTGTGTGTGTTTGTGTGTGTGTTGTATGCTTAATAAACCGATTATAGTAATAGATGGATATTTTCTCCAACATCTTTTAGAACAATGGCCTGGCATACAAAAACCCTGGTGTGAACTGGGATACAAAAACTCACAAGCCATAGACACACTTGAGCTCCCATTTTAATTCAGAATAGTGCTGGGGGGGGACACCTTGGAGGTCTCCTAGTCCAGCCCCCTGCTCAAGCAGGAGACTCTATAAGATTTCAGACAAGTGGCTATTCAGTCTCTTCTTAAAATACTCCAGTGATGAAGCACCCACAACTTCTGGTGGCCAGCTGTTCCACTGGTTAATTGTCCTCACTGTTAGCATGTTTCTCCTTAGTTCCAGGTGGCTTCTCTCTTTGATTAGTTTCCATCCCTTGTTTCTTTTCTTGCCTTCTGGTGGTTTGGAGAATAAATTGACCCCCCCTCTTCTTTGTGGCAGCCCCTCAAATACTGGAATACTGTCATCTCACATTTAGTCCTATGGAAGAAAGGAGGAAGGGAGGGAGGGAGGGAGGAAAGAAGGAAGGGGAGGGGGGAGGAAGGAAGGATGAGGAGGGAGGGAGGGAGGAAAGAAGGAAGGGGAGGGGGGAGGAAGGAAGGATGAGGAGGGAGGGAGGAAAGAAGGGAAGGGAGGAAGGGAAGGAAGGAAGGAAAGAAGGAAGGGGAGGGAGCAATAGCAATAGCAATAGCAATAGCAGTAGACTTATATACCGCTTCATAGGCCTTTCAGGCCTCTCTAAGCGGTTTACAGAGAGTCAGCATATTGCCCCCAACAATCTGGGTCCTCATTTTACCCACCTCGGAAGGATGGAAGGCTGAGTCAACCCTGAGCCGGTGAGATTTGAACCGCTGACCTGCTGATCTAGCAGTAGCCTGCAGTGCTGCATTTAACCACTGCGCCACCTTGGCTCTTTTAAGAGAGGAAGGGAGGAAGGATGAGGAGGGAGGGGGAGGGAAGGAAGGAGGGAGGGAAGGAAGGAAAGAAAGAAGGGGAAGGAGGAAAGGAGGAAGGAAGGAAAGAAGAAAGGGGAGGGAGGAAGGGAAGAAGGAAGGAAAGAAAGAAGAAGAGGAGGATGGGAAGGATGCAAGCAGTGGTAGATACATGATTAACAATATGTTACGTCAAGAAAATTTGCTTCTGAAACCAGGATATATTCAAATTTGCTTGTATAGGTAGATATCAATTTACTACCAATTCTGCTTCCCCAAAAACTACTTACGATGCATACAAAGTCCTGATGGCTGCTCCCCCCACCCCAGTCACATAACTGCATTTTGGGTGCTTGTCAATGCCCCCACATTTCCAGCCAATTGTACCATCTCGCAGTCACGTGACTGCAATTTACAATATTTTGGCCAGAAACTGGTGTTTATTTCCAGTTTCTGGGGAGGTGGCGGAATCCATCCATAACAAACAATGGGTTTGCTTGACAACTGTGGCATTCACTTTATGACTGTTGTATTCCCTTAACCATCACTGCAAAAAAAAAAAAAGATGGAAAAAATTGGGTTTGGTCAAGTGGTGACCTGCTTCACAGTCGTCCCAACTGATGCCTGTAATTGCCAGGCCCAGTTATGGTCCTACGTCAAGGACTTATCTGTACGTTTTTGTAATTTAGGATCCTTACGATACAAGGCATTGCAAATAGAAAAAGAATGTTTGAAAATCTACTGGAAAAATATTTCAAAATAGATAGATAGATAGATAGATAGATAGATAGATAGATAGATAGATAGATAGATAGATAGATAGATAGATAGATGATAGATAGATAGATAGATAGATAGATAGATAGATAGATAATTCCCTCAAGCCAATCTTAGTTTCTCATGACTTCACAGATTTGTCCTTACTAGTTGGATAGCCGTGCTCCGCTAGGAAACTATGTGATCGGGCTTGATAAATTGACATTTACAGCTTGAAAATTAATCAATAGTTACCCGATCAGCCTCTCCTCTCCCCTTCTCTCCCTCAGGCTTGCCCCACAAAAGCCTCTCCTATCCTATCCCCCTTCTCTCCCTCAGGCTGGTCCCACTGATCCTCTCCTATCTCCTTCTCTCCCTCAGATTTGCCCCACAGAGGCCTCTCCTATCTTATTCCCCTTCTCTCCCTCAGTCTGGTCCCACTGATCCTCTCCTATCTCCTTCTCTCCCTCAGGTTTACCTCACAGAGGCCTCTCCTATCTTATTCCCCTTCTCTCCCTCAGGCTGGTCCCATTAATTCCCTCCTATCCCCTTCTCTCCCTCAGGCTTGCCCCCCAGAGGCCTCTCCTATTTTATCCCCCTTCTCTCCCTCAGGCTGGTCCCATTGATTCCCTCCTATCCCCTTCTCTCCCTCAGGCTTGCCCCCCAGAGGCCTCTCCTATCTTATTCCTCTTTTCTCCCTCAGGCTGGTCCCACTGATCCACTCCTATCCCCTTCTCTCCCTCAGGCTTGCCCCACAGAGGCCTCTTCTATCTTATTCCTCTTCTCTCCCTCAGGCTTGCCCCACAGAGGCCTCTCCTATCTTATTCCTCTTTTCTCCCTCAGGCTGGTCCCATTGATTCCCTCCTATCCCCTTCTCTCCCTCAGGCTTGCCCCACAGAGGCCTCTCCTATCTTATTCCTCTTTTCCCCCTCAGGCTGGTCCCACTGATCCACTCCTATCCCCTTCTCTCCCTCAGGCTTGCCCCACAGAGGCCTCTCCTATCTTATTCCTCTTCTCTCCCTCAGGCTGGTCCCATTGATCCTCTCCTATCCCCTTCTCTCCCTCAGGCTTGCCCCACAGAGGCCTCTCCTATCATTCCCCTTCTCTCCCTCAGGCTGGTCCCATTGATTCTCTCCTATCCCCTTCTCTCCCTCAGGCTTGTCCCACAGAGGCCTCTCTTACGTTATCCCCTTCTCTCCCTCAATTTAACTCTTTAGCATCAGAGCCTTTTTGAGCTTATGAGGGGGAGTAGAATGTCTAAACTCCCAGTCTGTAGGCCAGATGAGTCATGTGTTGGCCACACCCAAGGTGCAGTTGGAACAGAATTCTTTTGAGGTGGGGTGGGGGAGTAGAATGTCTAAACTCCCAGTCCACAGGCCAGATGAGTCATGTGCTGGCCACACCCAAGGTGCAGTTGGAACAGAATTCTTTTGAGGTGGGGTGGGGGAGTAGAATGTCTAAACTCCCAGTCCGCAGGCCAGATGAGTCATGTGCTGGCCACACCCAAGGTGCAGTTGGAACAGAATTCTTTTGAGGTGGGGAGGGGGAGTAAAACGTCTAACTCTTTAGCATCAGAGCGTATTAATAATAATATAAAAAAATACTAATGATCTGATGGTCATTTCAAAAAACCCATTTCTTAGCAAGCACCTAGAAGCCAAGAGGAACATACAAGAAGTCCATAAATGGTTTCCAGTCCAAGTAGTAGCTTAGTCTAATCAAATCAGTTTAGCCATTTCTGCAAATTTAATCAGCTTTGTTATCAGTTCCTCCCTTACAGATATTCAATTTTTGTTTATATAATACCCTTTTTAAAATACATTGTTTATTGTATATTGTTTCTGGATTGCATTATATTATAAACTGCCAAAAAAACCCAGGGATTTGACAGTATATAAAGGGAAATCAACCAACCAACCAACCAACTAATTCGAATGTTTATACCTTTGATTTTTCCTGCCAGTAACAAGAGTCCTTGGATTAATACTCTCCCTTCTCACTTTTCCTCTGTGCTGTTCCTCAAGACATAAACAAAAAGGGGCGAGGCTTTGATTTCATGGCCACCAATTTGACTTTCTTGGATGGATACCTCTGCTATTACAGGTATCTTGAAAGCAGTTCAATTGAAATGATAAGAACAAGCTGAAATTCCAAAGTGGGATTCCTACTTAGAAATCTTATGCTAGGTGTCATCAAACAGTCATCCTTGCTTTGCGGAGAGTCAACGCTCTTGAAGCATAACAGAGTAGCAGAGTTGGAAGGGACCTTGTAGATCATCTAGTCCACAGATGTCAAACTCCCCGCATCACATTGCCATCATGTGACGTTTCGTGACATTTTTCTCATTCATGGACCCAGGGTGGGCGTGGCTTGTGCATTACGCATCTGATCTGCGAGCTGCCAGTTTGATACCCCTGATTGAGTACAACCAACCCCCCTACCCAATCAGGAGACCCTACACCATTTCTGACCAATGGCAGTCCAATCTCTTCTTGAAAGTTTCCAGTGATGAAGCTCCCACAACTTCTGAAGGCAACTTCTGTTCCATGGGTTGATTGTTCTCCCTGTCAGAAAATGTCTCCTTATTTCCAGGTTGAATCTCTCCTTGATCGGTTTCCATCCATTATTCCTTGTCTGCCATTCAGGTGCTTTGGAAAATAGCTTGACCCCCTCCTCTCTGTGGCAGCCCCTCAAATATTGGAACACTGCTATCCTGTCTCCCCTGATCCTTCTCTTCACTAGACTAGTCATGTCCAGTTCCTGGGATGTTGTGGCTCAGTGGCTAAGACGCTGTCGATCAGAAAGGTCAGCAGTTCAGTGGTTTGAATCCCTAGCACCACGTAATGGAGTGAGCTCCCGTTATTTGTCCCAGTTTCGGCCAACCTAGCAGTTCGAAAGCACGTAAAAACGCAAGTAGAAAAATAGGGACCACTTTGGTTGAAGGGAACAGCGTTCTGTGCACCTTTGGCTTTTAGTCACGTCAGCCACATGACCACGGAGACGTCTTCGGACAGCGCTGGCTCTTCGGCTTTGAAATGGAGATGAGCACCGCCCCCTAGAGTCGGGATTGACTAGCACATATGTGCGAAGGGAACCTTTACCTTTACCCCTCATCATCCTGGTTGCTTAAGAGCCAAGGTGGCGCAGTGGTTAAATGCAGCACTGCAGGCTACTGCTAGATCAGCAGTTCAGCGGTTCAAATCTCACCGGCTCAGGGTTGACTCAGCCTTCCATCCTTCCGAGGTGGGTAAAATGAGGACCCAGATTGTTGGGGGCAATATGCTGACTCTCTGTAAACCGCTTAGAGAGGCCTGAAAGGCCTATGAAGCGGTATATAAGTCTACTGCTATTGCTATTGCTATCTTCTCTGCACTCTTTCTAGAGTCTCAACATCTTTTTTATAGTGTCGTGACCAAATCTGTATGCGGTACTCTAGGTGTGGTCTTACCAAGGCTGGAGAGCTTTACCCTGAGAGGAGCTTGCATCATCATCATCATCATCATCATCATCATCATCTGTTTAAATCACCCTGATTGTTTTTGCAAGAGAATCAGGGAGGGCAAAAAGCAAAGACAAAATGAATTGTTTCCCACCACCACCACCACCCCCCCAGCAGATAAAGTAGGCTTTATAAAAATGCTTTTTAAAAATGCAGGAGATACATAGCTGATGCTTCCCTCTTTGTTAATTCTCATAAATGGTCATTAATGATGTGCAGGTGGGACTGACCGGGAGGGGGGGTTAGATTAGAAGGGAGGGAGCCTCGGAGCGAATGATGTCTAATGCTCAAGGGTCAGTGCATTACAAAATGATGCTCCTGCATTATTTAAGGATCTTGGTTCCATGCCTGGGAAGTCCTCAACCTGCAGCAAGGGCTTCCTAAGGCTGCTTTGTGACTGCTGTGGGTTTGACTCGGCGTCCCAAAAGGAAATCCACAGGAATTCTCAATGCGCATATAGAGTTTAGAGTGTTTAGAGTTTTATTTCATTTGTATGCCGCCCTTTTCCCTAAGGGGACTCAGGGTGGCTCACAACTCAAACAAGGGAAGGGGGATACAGACAGTTTGACAACAACACAAAACAATACATAGTTAAAAAGCGCAACAATCATACCATTCGAGATAGGGGCAACGATTCTTTAGCCCCAGGCCTGTCGGAACAGCCAGGTTTTGAGGGCTTTGCGGAAGGCCTGGAGGGTGGTGAGGGTACGAATCTCCACGGGGAGTTCGTTCCAGAGGGTCGGAGCAGCCACAGAGAAGGCTCTCCTCCGGGTAGTCGCCAGTCGACACTGGCCGGCGGATGGAATTCGGAGGAGGCCTAGTCTGTGGGATCTAATTGGTCTAGTGGAGGTAATTGGCAGCAGGCGGTCTCTCAAGTACCCAGGTCCAATACCATGAAGGGCTTTATAAGTGACGACTAGCGCCTTGAAGTGTATCCGGAGACCAATAGGCAGCCAGTGCAGCTCACAGAGGATAGGTGTTACGTGGGTGAACCGAGGTGCACCCACAATCGCTCGCGCAGCTGCATTCTGGACAAGCTGACGTCGCCGAATACTCTTCAAGGGCTGCCCCATGTAGAGCACGTTGCAGTAGTCCAGTCTGGAGGTCACAAGGGCGCGAGTGACTGTTGTGAGGGCCTCCCGGTTCAGGTAGGGGCACAACTGGTGCACCAGGCGAACCTGGGCAAATGCCCCCCTGGTCACAGCTGATATAGGAGCAGGAGGGAGGTGAAATCTACTTACCTTCGCTACTGGTTCGCAAATGTGAGCGCATGCGCCACCTCCATGCATTTTCAAGACCTTCTGCACATGTACATGTTGTAGGAAATGACAGGACACACAAGCCAGCTCTTCAGAGAAGGAATAGTTTATTTGCGCAGGTTCATAGCAAAGAATAAATGGCCTGAACATTGAGTGAAATTCAGGAACTTCCTTATATAGTTTATCACTTCCAGCCAAAGCCATCTGTTAGTTTTGGAAACACCCCTCAAGATTTGCCCTTGAGTTACAGAAAGTATGTCTACAGGATGTCATAATACATGGGTTAGCTAACGGACACACAAAGCTGGTATTTTGAGGAACTAACAATATGTGTTTACCAAACAGATTAACAGCCAAGCCAGCAGATGGGCTAAAATAGATGCTTTACTTCAGCATATTTCATGCGCAGACTTCCTTTCTCGCTGACTAATAACCCGTGTCTAACCGCACTATGTCCTAAAAGCAAACCTTGCAATTTCTATATGAACAGTTAAAGCTTAATATCATGAAACCCTAGTTTGGTTCAGGCTTGAGGCCTACTTCGGTTCAGCCTGCCACCTTACGCAGAGCGTCAAAAATGGCCGTGATGATATCTGGGTAGGTGGCGGAGCCTGCTACTGAGTACCTGCAAAGGTAAGTAGAACAGTGGGTGAGGGGAGTCCGCTGTGCCACACGATTTAGATCAGCTAGAAAGCAGGAAATCCTGCTTTCTCGCTAATATAAATTGTGCATCACAGCTGATCATTGGAAATACAGCTTCGCCTGAACAGGTAGCATTTTTTTCCAACCGGTTCGGTTGAACCAGTCCAAACTGGTAGCATTTCAGCCCTGGAGCAGGAGCAGTGTTTTTCTCTGAACCGAGGGCTTGCTGTTTGATGGGGATCATGTGCTCTAGTTTCACCCCTGGAAAATTCAATCAACGTTTTGAGATGATCTGATGGACTGCAGAAGTTATTTCTTCCATGTGCTCCGATGGACGGGACTATCGATGGAAAAACAAGGGAGGAAAAAAAATACTTCGGCCCAGAATGCATGAGAGAAAGAAGATGTGGTTAGGGTTCCAGAGTACATTCTTTCCCCCAAAATCTTTTGAAATTATTCAAAGGTTGAATGAAGAAAAATCTGGCTTAGACACTTGGAATGTAAGGCGTCTATCAAATCAGTAAATAAACTTCTCCCTTCCTTCCCCTCCTCTTGTTTCTACCTCCCTCCTTCCTTCCTTCCTTCCCTCCCTCCCTTCCCTTCTCTTGTTTCTTCTTCCTCCTCCCTCCCTCCCTCCCTCCCTTCTTTCCTTCCTTCCTTGGCTGTTTGGCCACATCACACTGTATGGGAGCACAGCAATTGTACTTGTTGATTAGAGTTTAGGGTTAAGAATGTTGTATAAACTCAGTCAAAAGGTATTAAAATGATGCCTACTAACCTCTTTATTTCTATTTATTTATCTCACAATAGTATTGCTTTATATTGCTTTGGTAAAAACCACATTTGGAATACAGTATACAGTTTTGGTCATACCCATACAAAATATAGCAATAGCACTTACAGTATATATTGCTTCATAATACTTTACAGTCCCCTCTAAGCACATCACATTGCCCCCCAAAATCTGAGTCCTCATTTTACGATCCTTGGAAGATGGAATGCTAAGTCAGCCTTGAGCCGCCCAGGTTCAAACTCCAGACTGTGGGCAGAGTTAGCCTGCAATTCTAACCTCTGTGCCACCAGGAAGTTGAGATTCTAAATAGAGTGCAGAGAAGAGCAACAAAGATGATTTAGGGATTGGGGACTAAATCATATGAAGAATGGGTGCAGGCAGAGGTAGTGGAAAGTGAGGGTGGGCCCAGCCACCGGCCCTGGCTCTATGCTGTCTTATTTAGGCAGGTTCTTGAGACCGGGCCAGGGGTGGGTTCCTGCCAGTTCTAACCTCTTCTATAGAAGAGATTCCACAAATCTACAGTGCCGTTTAGAACCGGTTCCAGCTCCCTCTCACAACCCGTCCGCACATCATCAAGATGAAGAGCGAGAGGAGGAATTCTGGGAGTTGAAGTCCACAAGTCTTAAAGCTGTCAAGTTTGAATACCCATGTTTTTTTTTTCTAAAGTGTTAGGGGTGCAAGGGTCTTGTAACTTGACAGCTTTAAGACTTGCACACTTCAATGCCAGAGTTCCTGAGCCAACATGACTGGAGGAGGAATTCTGGGAGTTGAAGTCTATAAATCTTAAAGCCGTCAAGTTTGAACACCCCTGGGTTTTTTTTTCTAAAGGGTTAGGTGTGCAAGGGTCTTGTAACTTGACAGCTTTAAGACTTGCACACTTCAATGCCAGAGTTCCTGAGCCAACATGACTGGAGGAGGAATTCTGGGAGTTGAAGTCTATAAGTCTTAAAGCCGTCAAGTTTGAACACCCCTAGGGTTTTTTTCTAAAGGGTTAGGGGTGCAAGGGTCTTGTAACTTGACAGATTTAAGACTTGCGTGCTTCAAATGCCAGAGTTTCTGAGCCAACATTTTGGTCGCTAAACAAGAGCGTTGTTAAGTGTGTTTCACCACATTTTACAAGTCGGCCAGGTCCACCCAGTCACATGGCTAGCAAGCCACTCCCACCTGGACACATGCCCTGCAAGCCACTCCCACAAAGCAGGCCACACCTACAGAAGAGGTTCTAAAAAAATTTGAAAAGCACCACTGGACCGGGCACATGCGTGGAAGGTGCATGTGTGAGCAAGACACATGTACAGAAGTCTGGGTGTATGCATGGAAGTGGCGTGTACGGGCGGACATGAGCGGTGTAAACCGGTGGTAACAAAATGTGAAACCCACTGCTGGGTGCAGGAACAGGGTATATTTAGTCTAATGAAAGGAAGGACTAGGGGAGACACGATAGCAGTGTTCCAATATCTCAGAGGTTGCCACAAAGAAGAGGGAGTCAAACTATTCTCCAAGGCACCTGAGGGTAGAACAAGAAGCAATGGGTGGAAACTAATCAAGGAGAGAAGCAACTTAGAACTAAGAAGAAATTTCCTGGCAGTTAGAACAATTAATCAGTGGAACAACTTGCCTTCAGAAGCTGTGTGGGCTCCATCATTGGACATTTTCAAAAAGAGCAGGACAGCCATTAGTCCAGAATGTTATAGGAGCAGGAGATTGGATTAGACCAGTGTTTTTCAACCACTGTGCCGTGGCACACTAGTGTGCCGTGACATAGTGCAAGGTGTGCCGTGGGAAAAACACCTTATATATAGTCAATATAGGCACAGAGTTAAATTTTTTTAACATTTTCTAATGGTGGTGTGCCTCGTGATTTTTTTCATGAAAAAAGTGTGCCTTTGCACAAAAAAGGTTGAAAAACACTGGATTAGACCACCCCCCCAAGGTCTCTTCCAACCTTGTAATAAGTTTTATGTTCTAAGAAAATCCATTTGACAAATTTCTTTGTTGCCTGTGGGAAGGATACTGCAAAATCCCCATTCCCTCCCCACTCCAAGGGAAGGATACTGCAAAATCCCCATTCCCAGCCCACTCTAGAGGAAGGATACTGTAAAATCCCCATTCCCTCCCCACTCCAGGGGAAGGATACTGCAAAATCCCCATTCCCTCCCCACTCCAGGGGAAGGATACTGGAAAATCCCCATTCCCTCCCCACTCCAGGGGAAGGATACTGCAAAATCCCCATTCCCACTCAACTCCTGAGGGAAGGATACTGCAAAATCTGCATTCCCACCCCACTCCAGGGGAAGGATACTGCAAAATCCCCATTCCCGCTCCACCCCTGAGGGAAGGATGCTGCAAAATCTCCATTCCCTCCGCACTCTGGGGCCAGTCAGAGGTGGTATTTGCTGGTTCTCCGAACAACTCAAAATTCCCACTACACAGGTTCCCCAGAACCTGTCAGAACCTGCTGAATTTCACCCCTGCTGGTTATTTTACTTAGCAGCCTGTCCTAAACACCTAGCAATAGTCACTGCCTAATATGACAGAGATCAAGTTGATTCTTGACAACAGCCCATAAAGGCTTGGATTTGCACCGAAATGGAACCGAGGTGGCCACAATAAATTCCGAGTTATTTAAGGAGTGACTCAGGTTAGAGTAAAAAACATAGAGGTTACTGGAGTGTGTATATATATATATCCCTACAACATTTAGGAACCAAATAAACCAAGACAAATCTCATTCAAAAACACTGAACGAGGCCAATAAACGTATTTTATCCTCACCGGGGCTGCAAATCCATGGGCTTCTCACCCAAGATACACAGAGAGATGTATAAATTGAATTTACGGCGGCAGCCCCATCTCCTTCTGTTTCTTCCTTCGGCTTGTTCTGGAGGTTAAATTGTGAGTGCCATTTCTATTCCTCTCTTTTATATTTAGGGCCGCACCACACTGCTTCTTCTTCTTCTTTTCCCTATTGCCTTTCCGGTGTGTGTCCCTTTCCGCGTCCAACTCAAAGCTTTTCAAACCGATTTTTAAAGCGTTCCCATGTAGCCTAAGGCCCCGTTCTGACATTTAACATCTTGAGCAAAAAAAAAAGGGGGGGGGCATCGGACGATGTGTTTCTCCTGGGGGAAATGGGATTCACCCCAGAGAGGAATCAGGGCAATTGAACTGCTGCTTGAAACTGCATTTCCTTTGTGTTTCCCCATCTTAAAATAATGGTTCATAATTTGTCCGTACGGGGCACCTAATGCATCACCCAGGATCCCCTCGGAAATGTGTTTTTTGTTGTTCGGTTGCTAAGTCTTCATGACCCCCATGGACAACAGCAGGCCAAAATAACAGCTGGGGGGGCAGGGGGGAAGTGAAAGGCTCAGAATGTCTTTTTTTAATTTTTAAACCAACAAATATTGTATTTTTCGGAGCATAAGACGCACCTTTTTTCCCTCAAAAAAGAGGGTGAAAATCTGGGTATGTCTTATACACTGAATACAGCATTTTGGGCCTCCCGAAACTCCACCCTCTTTGCAAAAATGGCTGTGCATAGCCTTTAGGAGGCTTCCAGAGTGCTCCTGGGGGCTGGGGAGGGCAGAAATAAGTGAAAAATGGACCGTTTCTTTTTCATTTTTGCCCCCCCCCAGCCCCCAGGAGGCCTCCATAACCTTCCTAAAGGCTATGCATGCTGTTTTGTTTTGACAAAACGGGTTCTTTTTGCAAAAACGGGCCATTTTTGGGAGGTCTGCAGAGTGCAAACACTTTTTTTATTTGCCTCTTCAAAATCTTGGTGCGTCTTATACTCCGGTGCGTCTTATGCTCTGAAAAATAAGGTGAACGTTTTCAGGCAAGTTGTTCCCAGTGTGTGCATGCGCAGAGCTGCCAGAAGAAAAGAACAACTCAGAAATCAGGGTAGACTTGGGAGTAAAGCCACAGGTGGAAAGTGATGGCCCCCTCCCATAGGAAATAAAAGAGGAACGAAAGGGGAGGGGGCTTTTGGAGGAAACAATTCATTCGTTCGGTCGTTAGATTCATTTCAGGAGTGTGAAGATCTGTCCGTGAATCTCAGAGACTCTGTGCCCAGTTTTTCCTTGCACAGCACCTCCTTTGGAAAATATTTACATGGCAGCTTTCCAAGACAGATAAGGTCTGTAGTCATAAATATTCCTTTGAAAGACTGTTTGCCAGGCCTTTGCTGAGTGTGAATGAAAGGAATTCACATCCGTTTAATAAAAGGGGTTTTGTTGGGACCAGGATTCTGTCTCGTGCTTTTTGGGGAAGCCTATGTGAGAACAATGTCTTTTTAAATTTTTGAGCCAGTAAATAAATATTTTCATTGCCTCTTTCCTTCCCCTGTTCTCCCAGTCAAAGGTTTGTAAAACAAACTGGTTGCCCGAGTTTACATTTTCTCTTCTCTGTTTCTGTTATGCAGTCCACCCCTTGGGGGCCGCTATCATTACAAAATGAGATTGCTTTAGAAAAGGACAGTAAAGTAAAATCAAGAAATGTCTTTCGGTCTTTGGCAGCCTACTAAACCCTTACATGCCTGCCCGCCTCCCTCCCCCGGAAAAAGAACGGATGGGCACTCGGCTTCTCTGTGGGTGTGTTTAATGTACTAATTTCTTTTCCATAAGATTATTTTGTAGGCGACAAGGGATCGCAAGAAGATGGTGGTTACTGCTGCTTTATTGAATGAGGCCTGGAAAATGTTTATCCTGGGAAAAGATGATCTGGGCCCAGACTTCCTTCTCATTAACATCTGCTCGGAGTTTTGTTGGGGAGGAGGGAGGAGAGGGGGGGGGACACACAGGCTGGGTGGAATATCCTTGCATTAGAAATAGTAAGACCCAGAAAGGAGTAGAATTATTTGAGATGAGTTTGCTCGTCAGGAATATGCCGAATCCCACGGATTGGAGAGGGGTTTGTTGTACCCATTTAATGAGGCCTGTTTTTCTCTTTTTGATCTCTCTAGCACACAGAGAATTTGGTCCATGGACCATGGTGCAAATATTCTTACAGATTGCAATGAATCTATGAGCAATATTTTATTCCTCATAAATTCAATATCTATATCATATATATATATATATCTACATCTAAATCTAGATCTCTTTCTTTCTTTCTCTCTTTCTCTCTCTGTATCCATCTATCCATCTATCCATCTATCCATCTATCCATCTATCCATCTATCCATCTATCCATCTATCCATCTATCCATCTATCCATCTATCCATCTATCCATCTATCCATCTATCCATCTATCCATCTATCCATCTATCCATCTATCCATCTATCCATCTATCCATCTATCCATCTATCCATCTATCCATCTATCCATCCATCCATCCATCCATCCATCCCTATCTCTCTCTCTCTCTCTGCCTGCCTGCCTGCCTGCCTGCCTGCCTGCCTGCCTGCCTGCCTGCCTGCCTGCCTGCCTATCTATCTATCTATCTATCTATCTATCTATCTATCTATCTATCTATCTATCTATCTATCTATCTATCTATCATCATCTACCTACCTACCTACCTACCTACCTACCTACCTACCTACCTACCTACCTACCTATCTATCTATCTATCTATCTATCTATCTATCTATCTATCTATCTATCTATCTATTTTCCCTTTTCTATTTTAGGGGGATGCTGGGGTATCTGCACAACAGAAGTAAAAAAACTTTGATCTCACCAACCCAACAACTGTCTTGGCCATTTTTTGCTCTTTTTTGCCCCCCCCCCGCCCCCCGCAGCCCACAGGAGCACTCTGGAAGCCTGCTAAAGGCTATGCATGGCCATTTTGGTAAAGGGGGCGGGATTTCGGGAGGCCAAAACGCTATATTCAATGTATAAGATGCACCCAGATTTTCACCCTCTTTTTTGAGGGGAAAGGGTGAGTCTTATACTCTGAAAAATACGGTAATCTAAATCGCGTTGCACAGCAAATCCCCCCCCCCAACCTCGCTGTTTGCTTATCTTTGCAGATGCATTCTGCGCAGGAGCATACGCTCACATTGCTCTCGAACCTCTAGCAAAGGTAAGTGGATTTCACCCATCCTTGGAGGTCCTCTAGTCCATAGCAGGAGACCTTATACCATTTTGAATGAATGATTGTCCAATATTTTCTTTAAAATCTCCCGTGCTGGAGCACCAACAACCTCTGAAGGTAAACCGTTCCACTGATTGTAACCAGAGTTTGTAACATTTCTGCTTGTTCTCACTGTCAAGAAATTTCTCAGTTCTAGGATAGATTTCTCTTTGATAAGCTTCTATCCGTGACTTCTTGTCTGGTGTTTTGGAGAATACGTTGACTCCCTCTTCTCTACGACAGCCTTTCAAATATTAAATGATTGCTATCATGTCATCTGTAGTCCTTCTCTTTGTTAGACTAGAGATACCCAGTTCCTGCAACCTTCCATTGTATGTTTTAGCCGCCGTCCCCCTGATCGTGTTTGTTGCTCTTCTCTGCATTTGTTCTAGACTCCCAACATCCTTTTCGTATCATGGTGGCCAAAACTGGGTGCAATATTCCAAGTGTGGTCTTATCAAGGCATTGCAAAGTGGTACTAACTGTTGTGGCCCACCAGCACAGCTGGCGGCTGGGGCTGAGGTCACCTGACAGCTATCAGTGGCCTACAGAGCTAGACAGCAATGAGGCAGAGGAACAGCTAGAGCCCATTCCCATTGTGCGCATGCGCAGAGCTGCCAGAAGAAAAGAACAACTCAGAAATCAGGGTAGATTTGGGAGTAAAGTCACAGGTGGAAGATGATGGGCCCCTCCCATAGGACATAAAAGAGGAGCGAAAGGGGAGGGGGCTTTTGCAGGAAACAATTCATTCGTTCACTCATTACATTTGTTTCAGGAGTGTGAAGATCTGTCCGTGCATCTCAGAGACTCTGTGCCAGAGGTGGGTTCCTACCAGTTCGCACCTATTCGGTAGAACCGGTTCGTCAAATCTACCGAACCGGTTAGAAGAGGTTCCACCAGTGGACCCGGAAAGCAGGCCACACCTACAGAAGAGGTTCCAATTTTTTTTGAAACCCACCACTGGTCCTTGGATATGATTATTCTACACTATCATGCTCCTATTTATAAAACTCAGTGCCTCTGTGAAAGGTAAGGATGACTACTGCGTTTGTGGTGCAATCAGAACATTGCGTGTGTTGAAGTTGTTTTAACGCAAACCAAAGATGCCTTTTAAAAAACAAGTTTACATCATATTCTTATGCATGCCAGTGCTGTGTGTGAGGTAATTTAAGGTGGTTCTGACAAGTGTCGTCGGCCTCTTCATATCCGGTCACATGGGCGGCAAGCCACTCCCATGCAGTCACATGGGCAGCAAGCCACTCCCACAAAGGAGGCCACACCCACAGAGTAGGTTCAAACAATTTTTGAAACCCACCACTGCTCTGTGCCCAGTCTTTCCTTGCACAGCAATATTTACATGGAAGCTTTCCAAGATAGATAAGGTCTGTAGTCATTAATACTCCTTTGAAAGACTGTTTGCCAGGCCTTTGCTGAATGTGAATGAGAGGAATTCACATTCGTTTAATAAAAGGGGTTTTGTCGGACCAGGACTCTGCCTCGGGCTTTTTGGGGAAGCCCAGGTCAGAACACTAACACTTCACTCTGTTGATGCTCCCTAAGACTCCATTGGCCTTTTTGACAGCTGCACCACATGGCTGGCTCATCTAAGTATGATATGGTTAAAGCTGGCTTGTGAGCCCAAGATCGGTGACGTTATTCCTCCCTGGGGTTGCCCACAGCCAAGACGGTTGTTAGGTTGGTGAGATCAAAGTTTTTGATTTGTGTTGTGTGAGACCCCAGCATCTCACTAAGAGGTTTTGGACCTTGTAAGTCCACCCACCCCTGTTAAATGATTTTTAACAAAGGAAAAAGAAAATAAAACATTTACAAGGAGTCCTTGACTTACGCCCCACAATTGGGACCAGGGCTTTTGTTGCTAAGCAAGGACCAGTGAGATAAGTGAATCCCGGGAAGGGCAAAAATGAGCAAAAAACGGGCCGTTTCTTGCTCTTTTTGGCCCCCTCCCCAGGCCTCAGGAGCACTCCTAAAGGCTCTGCATACCCCCTTTTTTGAACAAAAAATGGCCCCGTTTTTGCAAAATAACAGGCCATTTTGGGGAGGTCTGCAGAGTGAAAAAACTTTTTTTTACAATTTGCCTCTTCAAAATCTTGCTGCGTCTTATACTCCAGTGCGTCTTATACTCCAAAAAATATGGTAGGTAGAAAGCAAAGGATCCTGCTTTCTACTTAATATAAATCGCGCATCACACCCTATCATCAGAAAAACTCCTTCGCCTGAACTGGTAGTATTTTTTTTTTTTTTACTACTAGTTTGGGCGAACGGGTAGCATTTTTTTTTACTATCGGTTCTGGTGAACTGGTCCGAACTGGTAGCATTTCACCCCTGCCTCCAAGGTGCCTTCCAACTCTGTTATTCTGTCATTTTCCTCCGCAACTCCTTGTTTGATTCAAATCATGCAGGTTGTTTGTTTAACCCAGGCTGTTTCTGCAGGTTAACTAGCATTAAAGGATGTCAGACCTATAGAAGTTAATTCCTCTACACACACACACACACACACACACACACACACACACACACACACAGAGCGCTGCCTCTGACTTTTGTTAAAGCCAAATGAAACAATGTAATTAGCTGGTTACAATTAAAGTGACTCGACTGGATAAATTGTAATCACCCAGATTGAAAGAAGGCTTCCCTGCAGGTCTCGGACAGCGCAGCTGAGCTGCCTCATTTACATAATTAAAATATACAAATGATAATGGATTTTGTACTCAATTTCCAGCGGCTGTAAATTTGAGAAACTATGAAATTAGAAGGAGGGACCTGGGAACTTGCCTCGAGGTTACGGAGAGATGATGACGAGTTTTGACCGTCGGATTTTATATACGGTGGAAGAGCGGCCCGCTGGAAAATAAATAAATATGGGTCAGCAAGTAAAACAAACAAACAAACAAAGGTTAGTAGCAATACTAGTTAATGGTGCCATGGGCAGGAAGGGGGGGGGCAAAATTAAGATAGACTCGTCATTACGTCTGCAAATTTATGCAGCCTATTCTCTCCCCGCCCTCACTTTTTTTTTTACAAGCTCCGTTCCTAACCTTAGGGGACGTTGTCTTGATGATAAGAAATTGAGAATGAATTAAACACATCAGAAAGGATGTCACCAATAGACAAACTAAAGGGAAGGGAAGGAAATTAGCCATGCCATTTTAGCTTCCAGCAGGAGGGAGAAGTAGCAAAGGAAGAATAAAAAAAAGGACACGGAGGGAGCTTGGAGAATCAGTCCAGAAGGCAGAGAAGGTTTCTAGTGACCAACGAATTAACAGGGGACGAATGCCAATTATTTGTGCTGGTTTTACATTGAACAGAGGCAATTCGTCCCCGTTCACAGATCAAGTCTATTCTGTTCATAAAGAGGGTCTCCAGTGCAATCTTTAGGAGAATGTAATCTAGGAGCGTGACCCATCAAAACTGTGGTAGACAAAACCGCGCTCGACGAAAGCGCGTACCTGACGTCATCAGCAGCGCGACGAAAAAAATTAAAAATAAATTAAATTGAAATTAAAATAAAATTAAAGCAAGCCGATTCACATAAAGGTAAGGGTTAGGTTTAGGGTTAGGGTTAGGGTTAGGTTAAGGGTTAGGGTTAGGTTTAGGGTTATGTTAAGCGTTAGGGTTAGGTTTAGCGTTAGGTTAAGGGTTAGCGTTAGGTTTAGCGTTAGGGTAAGGGTTAGGTTTAGGGTTAGGTTTAGGGTTAGGTTAAGGGTTAGGGTTAGGGTTAGGGTTAGGTTTGGGGGGGTTAGGGTAAGGTTTTCGCTTTAATTTTAAATTTACCGCTCACAGCGCGATGTTTAGTGATGGAGAATATGTAGGACAGGGCAGGGGTGGGATTCAAAATATTTTACTACTGTTTTTTGGGGGCGAGACTTGGTAGGCGTGGCATGACTTGGTGGGCGTGGCAGGGGAAGGATTTTACAAAATCCCCATTCCCTCCCGATCAGCTGGGACTCAGGAGGCAGAGAATAGATGGGGGCGGGGCCAGCCAGAGGTGGTATTTACCGGTTCTCCAGAACTACTCAAAATTTCTGCTCTCTGTTTTCCAGAACTGGCCAGAACCTGGTGAATACCACTTCTGGGCCACGGATGTCCAGCTTTGGCAACATTAAGACTTTGTAGCTTTAAAAGATTCCCCATGGGGAATTCTGGGAATTGAAGTCCTCAAGTCTTAAAGTAACCAAGGTTGGACACTCCAGATCTAGGCCAAAGGCCTCACACCCCTTGATCCCTGAAGCCATTAGCATGTCCTTGAAACCCCAGATTTATTTTATTTATTTGTTCATCAAACAAAAATTACAAATTCAGATGAACAGAATGAAAACACTAAAATGGGACAGAGACGATAGATACATTAGTCACTTACACACCCACACAAACACACCCACACAAAGACACACACACACACACACATCTTAAGTAAAGGTAAAGGTTCCCCTCCACGTAAGTGCCAGTTATTCCAGACTCTAGGGGGTGATGCTCATCTCCATTTCAAAGCCAAAGAGCCAGCGCTGTCTGAAGACGTCTCCATGGTCATGTGGCCGGCATGACTAAACGCCGAAGGTGCACAGAATGCTGTTCCCTTCCCACCAAAGGTGGTTCCTATTTTTCTACTTGCATTTTTACATGCTTTCGAACTGCTAGGTTGGCAGAAGCTGGGACAAGTCACAGGAGCTCACTCCATTACGTGGCACTAGGGATTCGAACCGCCGAACTGCCGACCTTCTGATCGACAAGCTCAGCGTCTTAGCCACTGAGCCACCCTATAGGGACCTGTTAAATTTGGGGGTGAGGTCCACGGAATTTAAGTTGGAAATAAAACTATGCAAGTCAGTAGCTGAGACAACTGAATTGGGGAAGATATTTCAGACTTCGACAATTCTGCTACACAAATTGATTTTTATTTTACAAACAAGTTTAAAGAGCCTTGGTGGCACAGTGGTTGGAATGCAGTATTGCAGGCTAACTCACTGCTTATTCTAGGAGTTCGATCCTGACTGGCTGAAGGTTGACTCAGCCTTCCACCCTTCCAAGATGGGTAATAGGAGGACTCAGATTGTTGGTGGCAATAGGATGACTCTGTAAACCACTTAGAGAGGGCTGTAAAGCACTGTGAAGCGGTATTGAGTCTAAGTGCTATTGTTATCTAGGTATTTCTATCATCTATGGATCTCTGCCTGCCTGTCTATCTGTCTGTCCATCTGTCTTTATTCTTTCTTTCTTTCTTTCTTTCTTTCTTTCTTTCTTTCTTTCTTTCTTTCTTTCTTTCAATCTATCTATCTATCTATCTATCTATCTATCTATCTATCTATCTATCTATCTATCTATCTATCTATCTATCTATCTACCTACCTACCTACCTACCTACCTACCTACCTACCTACTTACCTATCTATCTCTCTATCTGCCTACCTCTATCCTGTCCTGTCCTGTCTGTCCTGTCCTGTCCTGTCCTGTCCTGTCCTGTCCTGTCCTATCCTATCCTATCCTATCCTATCCTATCCTATCCTATCCTATCCTATCCTATCCTATCCTATCCTATCCTATCCTATCCATCTCTCTCGCCTCCCTATCTGACTGTCTGTCCACCCACCCACCCACCCAATCATGTTTTAATTACTTTAAATTACTTAAATTGAATTGTTGAATTGCCCTGCAGTGAGTTGGCCATAGACTATTGTGTCGTGATGTGGCAAGTTGGTAGATGAAAGCAACCTTTTGGCTTAACAACATTTATTGTTGGGAAGCCTTTCCTAAATCTAATGTCCGATGGAATTGGATGGAAGGGACTCAAGTGTCCCTAAAATGGTGAGTCTAAGTTTTGTTTGTTGATTTGTTTCAATGCATAAAGGCTTAACGCAAATATATCCTTTTTTTTTAATGTACGTGCAAGGCCTTTATGTATGAGTGTAACTGCTCAATTCTCTGCACATTTATGTAGAACTCCAACTGTACTCAATGAGGCTTATTCCCAAGTTAAATATGATTGGGATTTCAGCTTGAGGCGAGGAGCCTAACACCAGCTGTTTGGCAGTGAGATTTAGGAAGAACTCATTAAGAATAATCTGAACTGTAAAAGGCCATCGACACAGTTGAGCCATTGCTTCCCACCCACGAACTATGAACACGGGAATTGTTAGTTCCATTTTACAATGTGTTAGTAAGATCCTCCTTGGAAAATTGCATCGAGCTTTGGTTGCCACAATAAAAAACAAGATGTTGAGACCAGTGGTGAAATCTAAAAATGTTCTCTATCGGTTCTGCGGGCGTGGCTTGGTGCTCATGTGACTGGATGGGCGTGGCTTGGTGGCCATAGTCATGTGACCGGGTCAACTCAAAAACCAATGTTCACACTTCACAGACAAACGACACAAAAGCCACACGATTGACTCACACACAATGCAAAAGCACACAAAATGGCCTCTGTAACAACAAGCAGGAACCTGACAGAGCCACAAAACCAACTTTCACACTTTAGACAAAAATAACACAGAAGCCTTCCCACAGCCCTGCTGAAGCCTGCAGAGTGCTTCTCGAAGATGGGGAGGAAAAAAAACCTTTTTTTTTTCTTACTTACCTCTTCGGAATCTTGGTGGGTCTTATACACTGGTGCGTCTTATAGTCCGAGAAATATGGTAAGTCTTAGTGCTATTGCTCTACAACATGGAATCATAGGGCTGGAAGGGAGCCTGTAGGTCTTCTAGTCAACCCCCTGCTCAAGGCAACAGGCCTTATGCCATCCTGGTCAAATGGATGTCCATTCTTTTCTTTAAAACCTCCAGTGATGGCGCACCCACAACAAGCTACTCCATTGATTAATTGTTCTCAGAGTCAGAAAATGAAGAGCCGAGGTGGCACAGTGGTTAGGATGTAGTACTGCAGACCACTTCAGCTGACTGTTATCTGCAGTTCAGCGGTTCTAATCTCACCGGCTCAAGGTTGACTCATCCTTCCATCCTTCCGAGGTGGATGAAATGAGGACCCAGACTGTGGGGGCGATATGCTGACTCTGTAAACCGCTTAGAGAGGGCTGAAAACCCTATGAAGCGGTATATAAGTCTAACTGCTATTGCTATTGCTAAAATTTCTCCTTAGATGTAGATTGGTTCTCTCCTTAACAAGTTTCCCCCCATGGTTTCTTCTCCTATCCATTGGTGATTGGAAAAACAAGTCAATCACTTATTTATGCCCAGGAACTGGAGATATTTCTTAGAGAACTTTTGAAAAAGAACGTATAAAATTTAGCTTAGGACACAAGTTTATTCAATCCAGTTTTACCACTGCACCACAGGGAAAGGAGAAGGAAGAATTAGATTGTGCCAATGCAGTTTTTAAAACGTTAAGTCATAATACAGCTGATTTCTATATCTCTTTCTCTGTTGTAGCCCACCAGCGGCAATGGAGTTGGTAGCAGATTCAGACAGTGAGGATGTTAGGGAGGAACATAGGCCAATCCTGGGAGTTTGGGAAAGGCTCTGATGAGGGCTCTGCATCAGAGGCAGAGATGGGCCAGGACCATCTGACAGTTATCATCTACCTTCGGAGTCAGGTATCAGCGGGGCAGAAGAACAGCTGGAGCCTGTTCCCAATGTGCCCTTGCGCAGAGCTGCCAGGAGAAGGGAACAATTAAAGAACAAGGGCTGATTTGGGAGTAAAGCCACAGGTGGATGGTGAATGGCCCCTCCCATAGGGAATAAAGAGGAGCGAAAGGGGAGGGGAGTTTGCAGGAGACCATTAGTTCAATTCCTTAGAGTGAAGATCTGTTCCTGACTTCGTGCCAAGGATTGTCTGCTACAGAGTGGCGTTTGGAAGATATCAGCCTGGCAGCTCTCCAAGCCTGATCAAGGTCTGTGGTTGTGAAATCTCTTGAAAGACTGTTGGCCGGGACTTTGCTGGAGAGGAATTCACTTTAAAACTAAATAAAAGGGGTTTTATCGGGACAAGGAGTCAGCTTCGTGCTTTTGGGAAGCCTAAGTCAGAACAGATTCTTCATTTTTCCTTCCGTTTCTTCATGTAAACAGGAAACTATCTTCTCATATTGGCTTCTCCAAAAAGTATGTTATTTTCACACTACTTTCACAACATTGACTTTAAAAGTGATGTTTTCCACAAACAGATGTTTATATTAAAAGAAGCAGTGGCAGCAAACCCAGCTCTTAAAAATTAAAAATGCAGAAATTTGTGAGGGTATTATTTATATCTGAACATTTCTTAAATGGAAAATTTTGGAACACATTTTAACCACTCGTTGGCTAAACACAGATGTTGCCTTCATGTTAATTTTGGTGCTCGTCAATATTTAAGTGCACAGAAGCATTTTTAGCGGCTAATTTTTTTTTTTAATAAAACATGATAATAAAATGTTTGTGAAAGCAGCACATTTAATGGGCATTAAATGTGCTTAATTAAGTGGCAATTGGAAAATTGCAGAAGGAAACATTTTATGAATTCTAAAAGCATTACCAACCCAACTCCATATAATTTTTATATGTGACTTTGCCAATATCCTGCTAATATTAAATATATATCTATCTATCCAGGAGTAGTTCCATGCAAAGTTTCCATCTATAGTCTTAAAAATCTTAGAAATCAAAAAATGTGGGCATTGGAGAGTTTTAAATCTCTTCTCTTTCTTGGCTATGCCAAAAATGACTGGCTCAATTTATAGTCTCAGAATCTTTTCCAAAGAACATACCATTTTAAAATTCGCTTTAAATTTTAATAGTCAGAAAAGATGCTACTGATCAGATTTTATGTCATTTTCTTTGCAAAGGTCATTAAGTGAATCACTTTGGTTGCTAAGCAAGCCCAATGTCCTCAATGGGCGTTTTTTGTTGGAAACCAGACATAAATGAGAGTTTCTGACCAAAAATGTCATAAATCATAGTCGTGTGATTTCAAGACTCTGGAAACAGACATAATTGTGGGCCTGTTCTGGAGCACTCAAAATGTGGTCATGTGACCCGAAGCCGCCATTAGAACTTTGAATATGTATTGTAAGTACATTTTTGGTGGTCCATCGTAGTTTTAAACCATAGGTATCAAACCTGATTGTGTTTGTCATGATGTCAAATGATGTATCACAATGTTTTTGGCCTTTAAGGAACTGGAGTGGGTGTGGCCGGTGAGTTATGCATCCGGCGGTGGGCTGCCAGTTTGACACTCCTTTTTAAATAGTTGCTAAGCAATAGCAATAGCAATAGCAGTTAGACTTATATACCGCTTCATAGGGCTTTCAGCCCTCTCTAAGCGGTTTACAGAGTCAGCATGTCGCCCCCACAGTCTGGGTCCTCATCTCACCCACCTCGGAAGGATGGAAGGCTGAGTCAACCTTGAGCCGGTGAGATTAGAACCGCTGAACTGCAGATAACAGTCAGCTGAAGTGGCCTGCAGTACTGCACCCTAACCACTGCGCCACCTCAGCTCAACCAGTCATGTGGAGGACTACCTGTACAAAAAGGAAAAAAATAAAGGAAAAAATACTTTACTGGTTAGAATATGACTCACTCTTTGGTTCAAAACATGCCATGGCACCTTAATACAATATATATGCTCTAACACTTTCCTTTTCCTTTTCCTTTTCCTTTTCCTTTTCCTTTTCCTTTTCCTTTCCATTTCCCCTTCCCCTTCCCCTCCCCTTCCCTTTCCCCTTCTCTCCTCTCATGATGAACGGTTGCAAGTACTTGCCATGCTTAGTCAAGTGAAGAAAAGAACCAGGGGAAACATGATAGCAGTCTTCCAATATTTGAGGGGCTGCCAGAGAGAGGAGAGGAGGGTCAACCTATTCTCCAAAGCACCTGAAGGCCAGACGAGGAATCATGGATGGAAACATACCTATTTTTCAACAACCGTTCTTCATATCTTTTAGCCTCCAGTCCCCTAATCCTCTTTGTTGCTCTTCTCTGCACTCTTTCTAGAGTCTCAATATATTTTTTACATCATGGCAACCAAAACTGGATGCTGTATTCCAAGTGTGGCCTTACCAAAATGGCAATGCCATCATGGCACCATGTATGTTATGAGGTCATCATGCATCACAAGATTTGGGATTCATACGATGAACATACGATGAACGGTTGCAAGTACTCAGCATGGCTAGTCTAGTGAAGAGAAGGACCAGGGGAGACAGGATAGCAGTCTTCCAATATTTGAGGGGCTGCAACAGAGAGGAGGGGAATCAAGCTATTCTCCAAGTCACCTGAAGGCCAGGCAAGGAATAATGGCTGGAAACTGACCAAGGAGAGATTCAACCAGGAAACAAGGAGGAATTTTCTGACAGTGAGAACAATCAACCCATGGAACAGGAGTTGCCTTCCGAAGTTGTGGGAGCTTCATCACTGGAAGCTTTCAAGAAGAGACTGGACTGCCATCTGTCAGAAATGGTGTAAGGTCCCCTGCTTGGGCAGGGGCGGGGTTGGACTAGATGACCTACAAGGTCCCTTCCTACTCTGTTAATCTGTAAATCTTTCCTTTCCCTTTTCCACTTCCCCTTCCTGCTTCCCACTTCCCCCTCAGCTCTCCTCTTCCCCCCTCTCCTCTTTTTTCCTTTCCTTTTCTTTTCCTTTTTTCTCTTTTCCTTTCCTTTCCTCTCCTCTCTTCTCTTTTCCTCTCCTTTACTTTCCCTTTCCTCACTTTTCCTTTCCTTTTCCTCTCTTTTCCTTTCTTTTCCTTTCTCCTCTCCTTTCCTTTCCTTTTCCTTTCCTTTTCCTTTCCTTTTCCTTTCCTTTTCCTTTCCTTTTCCTTTCCCTTTCCTTTCCTCTCTTTTCCTTTCCTCTCCTCTCCTTTTCTTTCCTTGTGGTCAGCATCTTCAGCTTTTGTTAATATCTTTTACAGTGGTTTGTTAAGGCATTATCTGTTAAAGGATGCATTTTTAATGTATTTCATAAACGCACTTTATAAATAATTTATTAAAGAATGTACCTGAAGCTGGCGCTCACTTAATAAATATTAATAAAGCAATTACAAATAGGGAGCCTTCATTTCAACATGTTGCAGAACACCCAGACTGGTAAAGGCAGAAGAAAAAGCAAGATTCACAGTGTTAAGATGATTAAGAAAGTCCCAGAGTTTAGGGACAGATGTTAGCAAAATTGCTTATTACTTTTATTTCTGACAGATGCTGTTTTTTTTTAAATTATCGTTTTGGGTTAACTTTTACAGACTTTATAGGAGCCTTATATCAGCATTTCTTAAAAGTGTGGCTCTAAGACCCTGGGGGCTCCCCCAAGAGTCTCTCAGCCACCCACAAAATCAAAACGATTTTCCAGCCTATTATGAAAAAAAAAAGGACAACATTAAAATCTCATCAAGCCATCACAAAAAGCACCAGTGAACATATCAATTTAAAAATTGGTAAAGGTCAATATAATTCAGTACTTCTCAAACTCAGGAACTTTAAGGCAAGACTAGAACTCCCAGTCTCCTGATGATTGGCCCAAAGTCACCCAGCCAGTTTTCATGGCTAAGACGGGACTAGAACTCCCAGTCTCCTGGCGATTAGCCCAAGTCACCCAGCCAGTTTTCATGGCTAAGACGGGGCTAGAACTCCCAGTCTCCTGGCGATTCGCCCAAAGTCACCCAGCCAGTTTTCATGGCTAAGACAGGACTAGAACGCCCAGTCTCCTGGTGATTGGCCCAAAGTCACCCAGCCAGTTTTCATGGCTAAGACAGGACTAGAACGTCCAGTCTCCTGGCGATTAGCCCAAAGTCACCCAGCCAGCTTTCATGGCTAAGGTGACTAGAACTCCCAGTCTCCTGGCAATGAGCCCAAAGTCACCCAGCCAGCTTTCATGGCTAAGGCGGGACTAGAACTCCCCATCTCCTGGATGATTGGCCCAAAGTCTCACACAGCTGGCTTTCTTGCCTAAGGCGGGACTAGAACTCACCGTCTCCTGGTGATTGTCTCAATGTCACACAGCCAGCTTTCATGCCTAAGGTGGAACTAGAACCCACCGTCTTCTGGTAACTGGCCCAAAGTCACCCAGTTGGTTTTCCTGCCTAAGGCCGAACTAGAACTCACCGCCTCCTGATTTTGAGCCAGCTGTCTTAACCACTGGACCAAACTGAATACAACTTGCCATAACTTGATGTTAGTCTTAATTTGCCGTGGATATTTTATTTGATTTTGTGATTAAGATTCCCCCCCCACTCCGAGAATCTCTTCCTGCAATGTGCCACTCCAAAATACCAAATGCACCCCAGGTAATATTTCTTTAAGGGAAAGCTATTGATTGCGACTGGTGACATATGCAGAAGATTTATCTTAATTGCAAAGCGAGACTAGGATGGAGGTTGGTGGAGGGGGGGGGGAAGGAAGCCCGCTCTCTATGATGGCCAGTAATGTTGTTGAATGATAGGTGGGCCCATCCATTATTTTCAGGAAAGGTCAGTTTTAGAGAAGATGAGTTACATCTTCAGGTCAAGTGATGGCTATTCTGTCATGGTATTTTCTTGGCACTGCCCCCTCGGTTTCATAACAGCTTTACGCCTTTTTAGTTTTTCTCCTTCCCAGATCTGGTTTGGGGGAAGAATAGGTACCGTATTTTTCAGAGTATAAGACGCACTGGACTATAAAACGTATTAAGGTTTTGAAGAGACCGCCTGCTGCCAATTACCTCCCACAGACCCATTAGATCTCACAGGGTTGGCCTCCTCCGGGTGCCATCTACCAGCCAATGCCACCTGGCTATTACCCAGGGGAGGGCCTTCTCTGTGGCAGCTCCGGCCCTCTGGAATGAACTCCCCGCAGGGATTCAGACCCTCACCTCTCTCCAGGCCTTCTGAAAAGCCGTCAAAACCTGGCTTTGCCGGCAGGCCTGGGGGTGATGAGTTCCCTCCCCTCTCGACATGTATGGTTGTGCGACTGTTGCCTACTTTTATTATTTGTATTTTGTCTTTTTATGTTCCCCCTTTTTCCCCCTTGAATTGTTCGCCGCCCTGAGTCCTCGCAGAGAAGGGCGGCATACAAATAATAAAATACAAATACAAATACAAAGAGGCAAATAAAAAAAAGGTTTTTGCACTCTGCAGACCACCCAAAAATGCCTCCCCTCTTTTTCAAAAAAAGGGCATGAATAGCCTTTAGGAGACTTATAGAGAGCTCCTGGGGGCTTGGGGGGGGGCAGAATGAACCAAAACCGACCCGTTTCATTCATTTCTGCCCTCCCCAGCCCCCGGGAGCACTCTGCAAGGCTCCTAAAGGCTCTACACAGCCATTTTTGTGAAGGGGGGGGTTTCTGGAGGCAAAAAATGCTGTATTCAGTGTATGATGCACCCAGGTTTTCACCCTCTTTTTTGAGGGGAAAAGGTGCATCTTATACTCTGAAAAATACGGTAGTTCTCGACTTACAACCATTCACCCTTCAAAATTATAATGGAACTGGGGGAAAAAAATAGCATTACCAGTTCTCACACTTATGACGGCTGCAGCATGCATGTGGCGCAGTGGTTAGAGTGCAGTACTGTGGGCTAATTCTGCTGACTGCCAGCTGACTGCAATTTGGCAGTTCGAATCTCAGCAGGCTGACGGTTGATTCAGCCTTCCATCCTTCCGAGGTCGGTAAAATGAGGACCCAGATGGTTGGGGGCAACAAACTGACTCTGTAAACTGCTTAGGGAGGGATATAAAGCACCATGGAGCGGTATGTAAATCTAAGTGTGATTGCTAAGTGCTGTGATTCACTTAACAACTGTGAGTGCTGGATGCTGAAAATGGCTGCAAATGTGGGCTGGTTGCTAAGCATCCGAAATACAGTCACATGACTGCAGAGAGGTGCAGCCATTGAAAGTATGGAACTAAGTCATAAATATCCTGGGCAATCTGTCATAATTTCTAACTGTCACCTGTCATAAATCAAGGATTGGTTGTAAATCAAAGTCTTCACGGGACTGAAATGCAAAGTTCTCTTTGTTTTGAAAATATGGACAAATCAATTTGAGATTATGAGACCCATATTCTCTCTCTCTCTCTCCTTCTCTCTCTCTCTCTCCTTCTCTCTCCTCCCTCCCTCTTCCTCTTTTCTGTCTCTCTCTTCTCTCTCTCTCTCTGTCTCTCTCTCTCCTTCTCTCTCTCTCCTCCCTCCCTCCCTCTTCCTCTTTTCTCTCTCTCTCTCCCCTCTCTCTTTCTCTCTCCACTCTCTCTGTCTTTCTATCTGTCTCTGTCTCTCTCTTCTCCCTCCTCCTCCCTCTCTTTCTCTCTTCTTTTCTCTCTCTTTCCCCTCTCTCCCCCTCTCTGTCTCTGTTTCTGTCTCCCTGTCTCTCTGTCTCCCTCCCTCCCCCTCCCTCCTCTTTTCTCTCTTTCTCCCCTTTCCCCCTTCTCTGTCTCCGTCTCTCTGTCTCTGTCCCCCTGTGTGTGTGTGTGTGTGTGTGTGTGTCCCTCCCTCCCTCCCCCCACTTTCTCCTCTTCTCTCTTTTTCTCCCCCCTCTGTGTCTCTATCTCTCTGTGTCTCTACCCCCCTCTACCTCTCTCTCTCTGCCCCTCTGCCCCTCTGCCCCTCTGCCCCCTTTCTCTCCTTCCCTCCCCCCCTCTCTCTTGCTATCTCTCTCCCTCCACCCTTCCACCTTCTCTCTCGGATTAAAATAATTTCCAAAATCAGACTAAAAAAGCCGTGATGGAAATGCAGTGGGATAAGATGATTAAACGTTATTTACAGAAAAAAAGGGAGGAGGCCACGCATATCACCCAGAGACACCCCCCCCTTTTTCATTTTGTAATATCTGAAGAAAGGAGCGAGAGGGAGTCTGACACTTGGAAAAAGAGGTTTGCCTCTTTTCAATAATTAGAGACCAAAACAAGTTGGACAGTCTGTCAGTTTCAATATGGCAGAGCAGGCCAGTCGATCATGTAAATAAAATCTATTATATTAGATGGAAAATTAAATTGCTATTAGGCTCGTTCCGGCTTTCCTTTTGATACACGCTATGAAAATCCATGATCGAAGTCTGTCTCAGTTTGTTCAGGGGCCTCTGGTTGTCAAAATATATATTCACAACTGCATTTCTGCTTCCTGCCTTCATTTCCCAGCTTTGCATCATAGGTGGTGGTGGGTAAAATAGAATAGAATAGAATAGAATAGAATAGAATAGAATAGAATAGAATGGAATGGAATGGAATAGGGAATGGAATAGGGAATGGAATAGGGAATGGAATAGGGAATGGAATAGGGAATGGAATAGGGAATGGAATAGGGAATGGAATAAAATAGAATAGAATAGAATAAAAGAGTTTGGAAGGGACCTTGGAGGTCTTCTAGTCCAACCCCCTGCCTAGTCAGGAAACCCTACAACACTTCACACAAATGGATATCCAACATCTTTAAAAGTAAAATAGCTCTTCCTGCTCATGAGAACCAACCAACCAACAAACCAGGATCTTAGCAGGGGAACAAATTTTCAGAGAAAATCTTTAAAAGTGTGGAATGAGGAAATAAAAAGCTTTAATCGCTTAGAATCCGTTGGAATTTTTCTCCAGACAAGGCAAGTCCAAATGAATTTTTGAAGTTCTCAACCTGTAAAATTCCAGGGAACACAATTCATTTCATTACTCACAGGACTCACCTGTGTGATCACTGTATATTCGCCCCTTTAAGGACTAGAAACATCTTTCTTTTAAAAAAAAACCAACCTTCTCATTTGAATGTTACTAGGATGCAGTTATAGGTGCAAGGGCTGGCCCTGTCTTATTTTGGGGGAAACAGGGTAGATTTGGGATACTTGAAAAATGGATTCCTCTCTCCACCTGGACCATTTTAAAGCCTTCATGGACGCTATTTAAACTTGACATGTCATCAATCCACCAGCTACAAGCAGGGGAACATTTGTGCTCTGTCCGGTCTCATTTTAAAAAGACAATGTTCTCATTTGAATGTTACTAGGATGCAGATATAGATACAAGGGCTGTTACCAGTGGTGAATTTTTTTTTACTACCAGTTCTGTGGGTGTGGCTTGGTGGGCATGACAGGTGAAGGATACTGCAAAATCCCCATTCCCACCCCCACTCTGGGGCCAGCCAGAGGTGGCATTTGCCGGTTCCCCAAACTACTCAAAATTTCCACTACCGGTTCTCCAGAACAGTTCCATCACAAAACCGCGTTCGACTAAAGGGCGCTCGACGAAACCGCGTAGCTGACGTCATCAACAGGGCGAAAACAGCGCAGAGACAGAAGCACGCTAAACCTAAAATTAACCCCTAAACCTAAACCTAACCTCCCTAAACCTAATCCTAAACCTAACCCTAAACCTAACCCTAAACCTAACCCTTAACCTAACCCTTAACCTAACCCTAAACCTAATCCTAACCCTTAACCTAACCCTAACCCTAACCCTAACCCTAACCCTAACCCTAACCCTAACCCTAACCCTAACCCTAACCCTAACCCTAACCCTAACCCTAACCCTAACCCTAACCCTAACCCTTACCCTTACCCTAACCCTAACCCTAACCCTAACCCTTAACCTAACCCTAAACCTAACCCTAAAGCTAACCCTAAAACTAACCCTTACCTTAAGTTGAATCGGCTTGCTTTCAAAGCGCTATTTAAAGCGCCCTTCTTTCTCTGCGCTCGCTGTTGTCGCCCTGTTGATGACGTCAGCGACGCGGTTTAATCGGGCGCAGCTTAGTCGAGTGCGGTTTTGTCGTGCCACGCTCCAGAACCTGTCAGAACCTGATGGATTTCACCCCTGGCTGTTACTATCTTTGCATGGAAGAGTTACAACCTAGAGTTGTTTTTACCAAGCATATGTAGAAGCCATTTTCTTCCCCCAACTACTTCTGCCTGTTTCATTCAGCGGCATCTTTCAAATGACGGCTACCACCATTACAATATGGTATCAGTGGTGGTATTCAGCCAGTTCGGACCGGCTTGGGCGAACCAGTAGTGGCGACCAGCAGGATTTATGCTGTCCTATTTAGCCACGTTTTCTAAGACGCACGCATGATGAGCAAAGCTGATGCGTGGAAGGCACACACGTTCACAGTTTCGGTGCATGGCGAACCGGTGGTAAAATTATGTGCAACCTATCTCTGTTTGGTGTTTGAGTGCCAAATTCACCGGTAATAATGTTAGTGCATTGCCTTCTCATTATAATCAGAGCTACTCCAGAATCTACTGTTACCTCCACAGAGTGACAAATGCAGTTTTAATGACACCTTCTCTCTCTGTAAACTATAATTAAAAAAGAACGGAAAGTCTCTAGCAGGGCAATTACCTGCTTTCCGTGGATTTATGGGCGAGAAGATATGTGCAAATTAGGGACGAGCTCCTTAGGGGGATCCTTAGGGATGAGAGGACCAGTTATTAGAATAAACTGGGTGTGACCCCTCTACGGGTAGAATAAAAGAGTTGGATGTGATTAACCATGGCTACGAAGTCACTAGATATGGTTAGGCCTTTTTCTCGTCCTCAGTTGCCTGTCTGTAATATGGGAATAATAATGCTGTCCAACATCGCAAGATTGTGGTAAAGACAGGTGTGTGGATTGTACACACCTTTCCCTGCATCTGCGTGGCCAGCCAAACAGGTTGCAGGATTCTTGTACTGTTAGATGATGGTTATGGCATCAGGCTACCAACCAGGAGATTGTGAGTTCTAGTTCTCCCTTGGGCACCAGAGGTGGGTTCCTACCAGTTCGCACCAGTTCGGTAGAACCGGTTTGTCAAATCTACCGAACCGGTTAGAAGAGGTTCCACCAGAAAGCAGGCCACACCTACAGAAGAGGTTCCAAAAATTTTTGAAACCCGCCACTGACACACACACACAAACACACGCACACAGACTCACACAGAGAGAGAAAGAGAAAGAAAGAAAGAAAGAAAGAAAGCAAAAGTGAGAGAGATGAAAGAAAAAAGGAAAAAAGGACAGAGAGACAAAAGGAAGGAGAGAGAGAGAGAGAGAGAGAGAGAGAGAGAACACATGGCCGGCAAGCCACTCCCACCAGGTCACATGGCCAGCAAGCCACTCCCACAAAGGAGGCCACACCCACAGAGTAGGTTCGAAAGTTTTTGAAACCCACCACTGTGGGGCACATAAGCTGTCTAGTCTAGTGAAGAGAAGGACCAGGGGAGACATGACATCAGTCTTCCAATATTTGAAGGGCTGCCACAGAGAGGCGGGGGTCAACCTATTGGTTCTACCACAAAACCGCGGATGACAAAATCGCGGTCGACGAAAGCGCGTATGTGACGTCATCACAGCGCGACGAAAAAGATCGAAAAAGATCGAAAAATGTAAAAATAAAGCTAAAACCTTCCCCTAACCCCCCAAACCTAACCCTAAACCTAACCCTTAACCTAACCCTAAACCTAACCCTAAACCTAACCCTAAACCTAACCCTTAACGTAACGAAAACCCTAACCCTAACCCTTAACCTAACCCTAACCCTAACCCTTAACCTAACCCTTACCTTTATGTGAATCGGCTTGCTGTAATTTAATTTTTATTTCAATTTTTCGATCTTTTTCGTCGCGTTGTGATGACGTCACACACGCGATTTCGTCGACCGCGCTTTTGTGGAACGCGCTTTTGACGGGTCACGAACCTATTTTCCAAGCAGTGGTGGGTTCTGGATCCCATTGCAACCGGTACGGTTGCAACAGAGCCCGGCGTCCTCCACATGAACGTGTTCAGAGTACGCACACACGAGCGCAACACGTACATGCATCTTACCATCCAGCGACGCCTCCATGAGCCTCTGCAATGCTCCAGCTGCTCAGCGGAGGGTCGTGCAGGCGCTGTATGCGCCATGAGCATGTGTTGAAGCACCAAAGAGTTTAAAGACAGATAAGGAACGGGGGCAGGCGGGTGTGCCCCTCCGGAGCACCATACCGGAATGGTACCCAGTGCTCCGGGCAGGTTCTGGTATGCCCGTACCGGGACGTACCACCTGCAACCCACCATTGTTTCCAAGGCACCTGAAGGCCAGATAAGGAGAAATGGATGGAAACTGGACAAGGAGAGATTCAACCTAGAAATAAGGAGGAACTTTCTGATAGTGAGAACAATCAACTCATGGAACAGAAGTTGCCTTCAAAAGTTGTGGGAGCTTCATCACTGGAGACTTTCAAGGCGAGAATGGACTGCCATTTGTCAGAAATGATGTAGAGTCTTCTGCTTGGGTGGGGGTGGGGGGTGGACTAGATGACCTAAAAGTTCTCTTCCAACTGTTAATTTGTTAGTAGGGTAACTTTGGCCCAATCACCAAGATACTGTGAGTTCAAGTCTCACCTTAGGGATATAAACTGGCTGGGGAATTTGGGCCAGATAGTAGAGAAGAATGAAGTTCTAAATATTAACCCGCAGCCTTCAATCTCACTAGGGGTAGTAGTCCTTGTTTTAGTAAGTGTTCAAAGGTTGATGAAAAAAAATCTCTTACGACTGGCCAATACACTTTAGGACTGTTGCAGAATCCTGATGGTCATGTCAATACAATTTGGGTATTTGGCAATCAGCATGCATTTATAATATAAGATCAAAACAGAACGGTTGTTAAATGAACGGTCATAAGTTGAGGAGTATCTGTATATTCACTTTTCTATGCATTCTTCCAAAGCTGACCTCAGTGATTTTCTGAGCAACCTTCTTTTGCTACAAAGTGTTTTTTAAAAAAGTGAACTTAAAAGAGAAGCTGACAATTTCGGTCTGTTATAAATACTCCATTTTGCTCACTTTTGTGGATGGGAGCCTTCTATCACATTTGAAGCCTATATCCAGGATATAAATAGGATTGTCCCTAATAATAAGTGGACTTCTACCCAATCAATATATGCTAGCATGCAGCATAGAAGTCAATTAATCATGATATTCATTTCAACATCATTCAGTGTCCGGTTACTGATTCCAAGGGTAATGAAAAGTAAATATGTGAGACCTGATCTTGCCTTAGGTATGAATGTGACAAGAGCAGCAGATATTCAACATTGAAATGATCCAACCACACTTTCTTCAACCTGATGCCTTCCAGATGTTCTACAAACTCGGCACATCTGCTGGTTGCCAAGCTGGGAAAGCTGAACTGAATACAGCCAAAATGTATAACTAAATGAGGATAATTAAAAGATCTGAAGTCTTGTTTGTTTCTTTTTCCTTTTTGGGGGAAAAAAAACATTTACCTTCATCTTGTTAGACAATGTTTTCTAGCAGGAGTTTGTTCCAAACCAGCAGAAGTAAGCCAAAGTATTTGGGGTGGGGGTGACCTCAACCCTCTCCCCCATCATCTTTATTCAGCATGGCAACTTGAGAAGGCAGAAGAAATACCACAATAAATTTGAAAAAGACCAGGACAATGAAAGTGTCTTAAATTTTGCCTAGCCCTCTCTGCTAGGCAAAATCTCTGGAATGGAGATTTTGCAGTATCCTTTCCCTGGAGTGGGGAGGGAATGGAGATTTTGCAGTATCCTTCCCCTGGAGTGGGGAGGGAATGGAGATTTTGCAGTATCCTTCCCCTGGAGTGAGGAGGGAATGGAGATTTTTCAGTACCCTTCCCCTGGAGTGAGGAGGGAATGGAGATTTTGCAGTACCCTTCCCCTGGAGTGGGGAGGGAATGGAGATTTTGCAGTACCCTTCCCCTGGAGTGGGGAGGGAATGGAGATTTTGCAGTATCCTTCCCCTGGAGTGGGGAGGGAATGGAGATTTTGCAGTATCCTTCCCCTGGAGTGGGGAGGGAATGGAGATTTTGCAGTACCCTTCCCCTGGAGTGGGGAGGGAATGGAGATTTTGCAGTACCCTTCCCCTGGAGTGGGGAGGGAATGGAGATTTTGCAGTATCCTTCCCCTGGAGTGGGGAGAGAATGGAGATTTTGCAGTATCCTTCCCCTGGAGTGGGGAGGGAATGGAGATTTTGCAGTATCCTTCCCCTGGAGTGGGGAGGGAATGGAGATTTTGCAGTATCCTTCCCCTGGAGTGGGGAGGGAATGGAGATTTTGCAGTATCCTTCCCCTGGAGTGGGGAGGGAATGGAGATTTTGCAGTATCCTTCCCTTGGAGTGGGGAGGGAATGGAGATTTTGCAGTATCCTTCCCCTGGAGTGGGGAGGGAATGGAGATTTTGCAGTATCCTTCCCCTGGAGTGGGGAGGGAATGGAGATTTTGCAGTATCCTTCCCCTGGAGTGGGGAGGGAATGGAGATTTTGCAGTATCCTTCCCCTGGAGTGAGGAGGGAATGGAGATTTTGCAGTATCCTTCCCCTGGAGTGGGGAGGGAATGGAGATTTTGCAGTATCCTTCCCCTGGAGTGGGGAGGGAATGGAGATTTTGCAGTATCCTTCCCCTGGAGTGGGGTGGGAATGGGGATTTTGCAGTATCCTTCCCCTGGAGTGAGGAGGGAATGGAGATTTTGCAGTATCCTTCCCCTGGAGTAGAAAATTTGAAAAAGACCAGGACAATGAAAGTGTCTTAAATTTTGCCTAGTCCTCTCTGCTAAAAAGAAAGCAATGTGTATTCTTCTTCTCTTCTCTTCTCTTCTCTTCTCTTCTCTTCTCTTCTCTTCTCTTCTCTTCTCTTCTCTTCTCTCCCCTCCTCTCCTCTCCTCTCCCCCCGTCCCTTCCTTCCTCTTGTCTCCTCTCTGCTAAAAAAGAAAGCAATGTGTATTTTTCTCTTCTCTCCTCTCCCCTCCCCTCTGCTTTTCTTTTCTTCCCTTCCCTCCTCTCGTCTCCTCTCCCGCCTCCTTCTCTCCCTTCCCTTCTCAGCTCCCCTTTCCCCTTTTTCATTTTCCCTTTCTCATTTCCTTTTCCTTTCCCCCTCTCCTTCACTACTTCCTTCCCCGGTTTAGACGCTTCATGCATATATTCCTCTAGGAAAACAAACGAAAGAATGACTCTGGAACAGAACAAAGACACGATGATGATGATCGGCAAAACTTAGTAGTGGGCAGTGTGTAAACTTATCTGAAAAAGGAAGAAACAATAGGTCTCATTAGTGCGAAGGATTAATTATTCAGAGAATCTGCAAGGATGGCTGGAAGATACGGTTTGGCTGAAACTGGCACCACGGTTAATTGGTATCCAAACCTTGCCTCCGTCATTTGATATTTTAAATGGAATGGAAGCTATTTTGGGTACATGTGAAGCCTTTTTTTTTTTAAAAGGACAAAAACAAATGAAAATCGGAATAAAAATGGGAAGTTTGTGACCTCCACATCTCTAGAATATGATAGAACTGATCCTGTACCACTGGGATGTTCTTATTACCCCTGTTTGGGTTTCAAAAATTGTTTGAACCTACTCTGTGGGTGTGGCTTCCTTTGTGGGAGTGGCTTGCTGCCCATGTGACCGGATGGGAGTGGCTTGCCACCCATGTGACCGGATATGAAGATGCTGACGACACTTGTCAGAACCACCTTAAATTACCTCCCACACAGCACTGGCATGCATAAGAATAGGATGTAAACTTGCTTTTTTAAAGGCATCTTTGGTTTGCGTTAAAACAACTTCAACACACGCAATGTTCTGATTGCACCACAAACGCAGTAGTCATCCTTACCTTTCACAGAGGCACTGAGTTTTATAAATATGAGCATGATAGTGTAGAATAATCATATCCAAGGACCAGTGGTGGGTTTCAAACAATTTTGGAACCTCTTCTGTAGGTGTGGCCTGCTTTCCGGTTCCACTGGTGGAACCTCTTCTGACCGGTTCGGTAGATTTGACGAACCGGTTCTACCGAATAGGTGCGAACTGGTAGGAACCCACCTCTGACTGTTTCCCTGAAAATAAGCCCAATTGAGCTTTTGAGCGCACATGCTAAAATAAGCCGTCCCTGAAAATATTGTAACACAGTAGCAGCAGCCATGAGGTGACCACGCTCGCCGCCTCCTGCACCTCAAAAATAATAAGACCTCCCCAAAAATAAGGCCAAGTGCTTATTTTGGGGGGGGGTGTCAATAAGATCCTGTCTTATTTTAGGGGAAACACGGTATTCACAACTGCATTTCTGCTTCCTGCCTTCATTTCCCAGCTTTGCATCATAGGTGGTGTTGGGTGTAAAATAGAATAGAATAGAATGGAATAGAAAAGAATGGAATGGAATAGAAGAGAAGAGAAGAGAAGAGAAGAGAAGAGAAGAGAAGAGAAGAGAAGAGAAGAGAAGAGAAGAGAATGGAATAGGGAATGAAATAGGGAATGGAATAGCGAATGGAATAGGGAAGGGAATAGAATAGAATAGAATAACAGAGTATGGAAGGGACCTTGGAGATCTTCTAGTCCAACCCCCTGCCTAGGCAGGAAACCCTACACCACTTCAGACAAATGGCTATCCAACATCTTTAAAAGTAAAATAGCTCTTCCTGCTCATGAGAACCAACCAACCAACAAACCAGGATCTTAGCAGGGGAACAAATTTTCAGAGAAAATCTTTAAAAGTGTGGAATGAGGGGAAAAAAAATACTCTAATCGCTTAGAATCCCTTGGAATTTTTCTCCAGACAAGGCATGTCCAAATGAATTTCTGAAGTTCTCAACCTGTAAAATTCCAGGGAACACAATTCACTTTATAATTCACACGACTCACCTGTGTGATCACTGTATACTCGCCCCTTTAAGGACTAGAAACGTCTTTCTTTTTTTAAAAAAACCAACCTTCTTATTTGAATGTTACTAGGATGCAGTTATAGGTGGCCATTTGTCTGAGGTGGTGTAGGGTTTCCTGCCTAGGCAGGGGGTTGGACTAGAAGACCTCCAAGGTCCCTTCCTGGCCCTGTCTTATTTTGGGGGAAACACGGTAGATTTGGGAGAGACTTGAAAAATGGATTCCTCTTTCCATCCGGACCATTTTAAAGCCTTCATGGATGCTATTTAAACTTGACATGTCATCAATCCACCAGCTACAAGCAGGGGAACATTTGTGCTCTGTCCGGTCTCATTTGACTTCTGGGAGAGAAAGTTGCCGTGAGCAAAAAACAGTTGCAACTAAAGCTCCCTGCTAAGTTTTTATTAAGTCCATATCCTGCCTGGTGATTCAGACAGACGATGTTCCTTTGCAAACCTCACCTCTAACACAGGATTTACCCCACTGAAAGCCCATCCGAGCTGTGGAAGTGACTGCACACCTCAAAATGCAATTGGCGTGCATTGGTTATCCATTGCTCTGTACAGGAAGGCACAGTTTTTCAAATGTCCTTCCCTTGGTCCAGAAATTTGAAGCAACAAACCTGATGGAGCAATTAATCAGTGGAACAACTTGTCTCCAGAAGTCGTGAATGCTTTAAGAAGATGTTGAACGACCATTTTTTTTAAAGAATTAGAATAGCAATAGCAATAGCAGTTAGACTTATATACCGCTTCATAGGGCTTTCAGCCCTCTCTAAGCGGTTTACAGAGCCAGCATATCGCCCCCACAGTCTGGGTCCTCATTTCACCCACCTCGGAAGGATGGAGGGCTGAGTCAACCTTGAGCCGGTGAGATTTGAACCGCTGAAATGCAGATAACAGTCAGCTGAAGTGGCCTGCAGTACTGCACCCTAACCACTGCGCCACCTCGGCGCAGAGTTGGAAGGGACCTTGGAGGTCTTCTAGTCCAACCCCCTGCCTAGGCAGGAAACCCTACACCACCTCAGACAAATGGCTATCCAACTTCTTCTTAAAAAGTTCCAGTGTTGGCGCATTCACAACTTCTGGAGGCAACTTCTGTTCCACTGATTAATTGTTCTAACTGTCAGGAAATTTCTCCTCAGTTCTAAGTTGCTTCTCTCCTTGATTAGTGTCCACCCATTGCTTCTTGTTCTACCCTCGGGTGCTTTGGAGAATAGCTTGACTCCCTCTTCTTTGTGGCAACCCCTGAGATATTGGAACACTGCTATCACGTCTCCCCTAGTCCTTATTTTCATCAAACTAGACATACCCAGTTCCTGCAACTGTTATTCATATGTTTTAGCCTCCAGTACCCTAATCATCTTTGTTGCTCTTCTCTGCACTCTTTCCAGAGTCCCCACATCTTTTCTACATCGTGGCGACCAAAACTGAATGGTGTATTCCAAGTGTGGCTTTACCAAGGCATTATAAAGTGCTATTAACACTTCACGTGATCTTGATTCAATCCCTCTGTTTATGCAGCCTAGAACTGTGTTGGCTTTTTTGGCAGCTGCTGAACATGGTTGGCTCAAAATTAAGTGACTGTCCACTAGGACTCCAAGATCCCTCTCACAGTTACTACTATTGAACAAGGTACCACCTATACTGTACCTGTGCATTTGTCTGAAGTGTTTCCTGCCTAAGCAGGGGGCTGGAGTAGAACTAGGAGACCTCCAAACTCCCTTCCAACTCTGTTATTCTGTAAGAAAATTATCAAACTGATTTGCCATACCTGTATTCTTTAACATCAAAATAGTCAAAGATGGAAGGGTGAAACACAACAGAAGGAAAAGTGAAACCTTGCAAAACTGAAATATGCAAAAGAAACAGCTTGATTCAAATCTCCTCCATCACTAGAGGTTTTTAAAACGAGCTTGGACAGCCATCTGTCAGAAATGGTGTAGGGTCTCCTGCTTGAACAGGGGGTTATAGCAATAGCAATAGCAGTTAGACTTATATACCGCTTCATAGGGCTTTCAGCCCTCTCTAAGCGGTTTACAGAGTCAGCACATCGCCCCCACAGTCTGGGTCCTCATTTCACCCACCTCGGAAGGATGGAAGGCTGAGTCAACCTTGAGCCGGTGAGATTTGAACCGCTGAACTGCAGATAACAGTCAGCTGAAGTGGCCTGCAGTACTGCACCCTAACCACTGCGCCACCTTGGCTCTTAGAAGAAAAAGACCTCCAAGGTCCCTTCCAACTCTGTTATTCTGTTATTCTCCAGCCTGATGGGTCAGAACTGAGTTTCCGCAATCGGCATTGCCTTATTTCTCCACATTTCTTACACAGTAGGAATGTCCACAGGAGAGGTTCGAAACAAGGCAAAGTGGCAGTTGTGAAGGTGCGATCCAAGCACCTCCTGTTTTCTATGTCAACTTTGCAGCTACTATGTTGATTTTTTTTTTTACCATGTGGTCACCACTTACACATTTGTTATCACAGTGGAAATAATAAGCAAAAGATCACACAACGAATGGGATCCAGTCAGCACAGACTACAGAGACAAATGAGGTTTAGGTTCTTCCTGAGCAATGTTTCCAGACCATACAACTTTCAGATAGTAGGACTTCAACTCCCAGAATCCCCTGAGTGGTGTTGCAGGGTTCACCGACAAAAGGGCGAATGACAAAAACGCGCCCGACTAAACCCCGGTGACAAAACCGCTTGTTCTAAAGCGCTCTGACAAATGAGCGCTGAATCACGCCGATAACAGCACGGCGACAGAAGCGTGCTGTAAACCTAACCCTAACCCTAACCCTAACCCTAACCCTAACCCTAACCCTAACCCTAACCCTAACCCTAACCCTAACCCTAACCCTAACCCTAACCCTAAACCTAAACCTAAACCTAAACCTAAACCTAAACCTAAACCTTACCTTAAGTTAAATCAGCTTTCTGTTGACGCTCTGTTGTAAAACGCCCTTCTGTCTCTGCGCTGTTGTCGCTGCGCTGTTGTCGGCGCATTGATGACGCTGCAGTTTTAGCGATGCGGTATAATCGGGCACGGTTTTGTCATTCGCCCTTTTGTCGGGTCACGGTGTTGCAGAACATTCTGAGGATTGACCTACACCCAGAGGTGGTTTCCTACCAGTTTGGACCGGTTTGGCCAAGTAGGTAGTAACTCGGCCTGCCACGCCCCCAAACTGGTTCTCTCGGCGGCGCCTACAGAGGCGCCATCTTGTTTTTTTGCTTCTGCACATGCTCAGAAGCATTTTTGTTAGGGCTACCCATCAAGCGTGCATGCATGCACAGCCCGCCCCTGAGCGAACAGGCAGCAGCAGCCGGAACTCACCCCTGTCTACACCTGTTTGGAAGTTGTCGTAGTTGGGAGATATTGCTCAAGAAGCTTAAAGTATAACTTAAGCTTCATCCTGTTGGAGATGTGATATTTATTTTTATTTATTTATTTCCTGCATTTACTACTGTATATACTCGAGTATAAGCCTAGTTTTTCAGCCCACTTTTTGGGCTGAAAAAAGCCGCCTCGGCTTATACTCGAGTCAGTGAAAAATTTGCCTGAAATGGAGGAGAAAAAGGGGCGGGGCCATGCCGCTGGGTGACACTCGTGAATGGCCCAGTGCCCCTGTGAGTTTCCCCTCCCTCTGTGTCAGTTTGCCGCGCAGCGCGCACCGCACCATCCCCCCTCCTCACGTTCTAATGTAATGCAGGGCTGTCTTACGATTCCCCTTCCTCCCCCTCCAGCCGCTCTGCAACGATGTCCCACCTCCTCCTTGTTATGGCAAGCAGCCACATAGCGATGTCCCACCTCCTCTGGTACAGTGATCCAATGATAGGAATCACTGTGCCGTGTGTCATAGGAGGCGGGACATCGCTCCCGCGGCTGCACGGGACATCATCATCACAGCGGGACATCAGCATCATGAGGTGAGTGAAGTATTTCATTGAATACACCGCTAGTTTACTGTTTTTCTTTGAAATAAATATTCAAAAACATTATTGGTATCTATTTTTATTTTTGAAATTTACCGGTAGCTGCTGCATTTCCCACCCTAGGCTTATACTCGAGTCAATAACTTTTCCAGTTTTTTGTGGTAAAATTAGGTGCCTCGGCTTATATTCGGGTCGGCCTATACTCGAGTATATACGGTATTTGTATAATATGACTAGCTGATAACCCGATGTTGCCCGGGTATTTATTTATGCTAATCCTGTATTGGACGGGAAAAGGAATGAATTATATCTATAGTATCAAGTCACTGTAATGCTGGAACACAGACAGACAGACATGACACATACATGCAGACACACACCTGAACTTGAATCCAAAATGCACACTAACACTATCAAAAGCACTGTGATTTGACACTATAGATATAATTTGTTCCTTTTCATTTCAACGGCCCAGGCTGAAACCAGAGTTCTGCTGGAACACACCCACACCCACACACCCACACACGCACAAACCCACACACCGAGGTGTGTTAGGGGAGTCTTAACCCCACAGTATTTGTTTTCAGAGAGTAAGTCATCTGTGTACCAAGTCATTTTAGCAGTCCAGGCATTCCAGAGTTATGTTGAAACACACAGACACAGACAGACAGAGACAGACAGACAGATAGACACACACACACACACACACACACACACACACACACAGAGGGGTTTTAGGGGTGTCTTACCCCCACAGTATATGTTTCCAGAGAGTAAGTTATCTGTGTCCAAATTTGATTGAACATTTTCAGCGGCCCAGGCATTCCAGAGTTATGCTGAAACACACACACACACACACACACACACACACACACACACACACACACACAAACACACACGTTAAGGGTGTTGTAACTCCCCCCCCAAGTATTTGTTTCCAGAGAGTAAGTAATCTGTGTACCAACGTGTGTGTCTGTGTGTGTGTGTGTGTGTGTGTGTGTGTGTGTGTGTGTATACTCAAGGTGGCAAACATACAGCATACTCCTTTCTCCTTGTATTTTCCTCACAACAACAACCCTGTGAGGTAGATTGGGCTGGGAGTGACTGGCCCAAAGTCAGCCAGCTTTCATACCTAAGGCAGGACTAGAACTCACCACCTCCTGGTGATTGGCCCAAAGTCACCCAGTCATCTTTCATAACAAAGGTGGAACTAGAACTCGCTGCCTCCTCCTGGTGATTGGTTCAAAGTCACCCAGTCAGCTTTCATGGCGAAGGTGGGACTAGAACTCATATTCTCCCAGCTTCTAGCTTGGTACCTTAACTACAAGATCAGTCTATCTCTTTGGACCAAACTGGCAGGGTTTTTTTTATCCCAATAAATGCTTCTTTTTGAAAGACATATCCTGTTTGATGTATTCCAGGATTCCATGTGCTGTATAAAGCTTCCCCATTAGTCACTTATGAATGGATGTCTCTGTAAGAAATTGAACGTGGCTAGTAGGAACTGTGGTTTCCATACAAACCGACATTTTTAGACCGCAGGCAGACTGAATTTCACTCCGTTTTCTGCCTTCACAAAGAGTGCAGAATCCAGGTCATGTGCCGCCCTCTCGAAAAACACCCAGAGTCCATAAACACAATAAATGAAATAACAGCATTTTAAGTACTAAGGATAAAGCTGTGGTTATTATCGTAATTGCTCTTTTGATTCAGGGTTCCCTGGGCTTGGAATGGGATAAACCTTGAGTGAATTGAGGATCAAGGATGGAGTGAGAATGTCGTGTGGGTTTACATGCCCCTCTTCTCCTGATTGTGTATCGCAGGACTGTGCAAATGTTCAGTTCAGAGATTTATTTCTGAAGCTGTTGTCAAGCCGTGAATTGGGTTGCTAGCATTGCTCGTGAGTTCCATCAAGCCCCCACCTCACCTATTAATTAAAACAAAATCATATGGAAAAGGGATGTGTTGTAAGACAAAGTTGTTGTGGCCCACCAGCGGACAGTGGATCTGACAGCAGATTCGGACAGTGAGGAGGTTGGGGAGGAACCTGGGCCAATCCTGGAGTCTGGGGAAGGCTCTGATGAGGGCTCTGAGTCGGAGGCAAAGAGGGGGCCAGGGCCGTCCGACAGTTATCAGCTGCCTTCAGAGGCAGACATCAGTGGGGCAGAAGAACAGCTGGAACCTGTTCCTGATGTGTGCATGCGCAGAGCTGCCAGGAGAAGAGAACAGCTAAGGAACAAGGGTCGACTCGGGAGTAAAGCCACAGGTGGACGGTGAATGGCCCCTCCCATAGGGAATAAAGAGGAGCGAAAGGGGAGGGGAGTTTGCAGGAGACAATTCATTCAATTCAATTAGAGTGAAGATCTGTTCCTGACTTCTTGCCAAGTATTGTCTGCTACAGAGTGGCGTTTGGAAGATATCGGCCTGGCAGCTCTCCAAGCCTGATAAAGGTCTGTAGTTGTGAAATCTCTTGAAAGACTGTTGACTATTTGCACAACATTGCAAAAGTGTAGCGATTCCTATTGATGAGAAGGTGATAAGGAAAATATTAGAATGTGCAGAAATGAACAGATTAACATTAGCAACTAAGGAGAAAGAGCAAACTGAACATTATACGATTTGGGAAGTAGTTTACCAATGGTTGGAGGGAAAAAAAGGAGTTTGGAAATGAAGAAAGCTAAAAAAATAACTAGATAATACACTGAGAAAGAGATATAAAAAAGATGAAAACTGTTAGTATGTGTATGATGAGAATAATGATGTTTAAAGTTGATATGATATTATTGCTAGAAGATATTAAAAATGCAGAGTTCCATAACATTTAAATGCTCAATATATTATAATACTAAACCTAAGGAAATAAGGTTAATATGGACCGGGGGTGGGTTCCTGCCAGTTCTAACCTCTTCTATAGAAGAGGTTCCACAAATCTACAGTGCCGTTTAGAACTGGTTCCAGCTCCCTCCCCCCGCCTGTCCGCACATCATCAAGATGAAGAGCGAGAGGAGGAATTCTGGGAGTTGAAGTCCACAAGTCTTAAAGCTGTCAAGTTTGAACACCCCTGGGTTTTTTTCCCTAAAGGGTTAGGGGTGCGAGGGTCTTGTAACTTGACAGCTTAAGACTTGCGTGCTTCAAATGCCAGAGTTCCTGAGCCAACATTTTGGTTGCTAAGCAAGAGGGTTGTTAAGTGAGTTTCACCACATTTTACAAGTTGGCCACTCCCACTCAGGCACATGGCTGGCAAGCCACTCCCACCTGGTCACATGGCCAGCAAGCCACTCCCACAAAGCAGGCCACACCTACAGAAGAGGTTCTAAAAATTTTTGAAACCACCACTGATATGGATGTGAAAAATGTGGCAAAAGAGGAACGATGTTGCAGAGAGATGTTTGTACGACCCACTGCATAAGGAAAGATGGACTGTTTATTTTTGTAACTAAAAAAATAATAAATCTCGTTTAAAAAAAAACCACAAAGACTGTTTGCCGGGACTTTGCTGGAGAGGAATTCCCTTTAACCTAAATGAAAGAGGTTTTATCGGGATGAGGAGTTGACTTCACGCTTTGGGGAACATTAGGTCAGAACAAAAGCATCAATTCGAGCCGAGGTGGCGCAGTGGGTAGAGTGCAGTACTGCAAGCCACTTCAGCTGACTGCTAGATCAGCAGTTCAGCGGTTCAAATCTCACCGGCTCAGGGTTGACTCAGCCTTCCATCCTTCCGAGGTGGGTAAAATGAGGACCCGGATTGTTGTTGGGGGCGATATGCTGACTCTGTAAACCGCTTAGAGAGGGCTGAAAGCCCTATGAAGCGGTATATAAAAATCTGCTATTGCTATTAAAAATCTGCTATTGCTAATTCGGAGTATCATTTTTATTTTAAAAAAACCACATCAAAGGTGATGCCACCTGTGAATAATAAAAAGCGTTCATTGATGTCGACTTCACTACAGGAAGTCCTCGACTTACAACAGACTTACAACGCACTGTTATAATGGCATTGAAAAAAAGTGACCGATGACCATTTTTCACACTTCCGACCATTGCAGCATCCCCATACTCACGTGATCAAAATTCAGATGCTTGGGGGAAAGCAAATTCAGATGCAGAGGGGGTGGAAGGTTGGGGGGGTTTGGGGGGGAGGGTGGGAGGGAGCTGAGTTTACTAAGTTGGAGGAGGGGTGTTGGACTTTAAGGTATTATGATTGTACATGTATACTGCTATTTTTTTCTTTTTTATGTATATTGAAATGGAATTATAAATACCATCAACACAAAAGGGAGTTCGCTCAGAAGCTGAAATACACCAAGTGAATTGGAGGAAGAGTGGGAAGCAGAGGAGAGAAGAAAGATAGGAAGAGAGGGACAGGAGAGAGGGTGAGGGGGGAAGATGAGGTGTACAAGGAGGAGTGGTAAGGGGAGAGAGGAGAAGGAGAAAGGAAGGGGAAGTAGAGTAGAAAATGATGGAGGGAAGACAGGATGTAGAAGAGTCGGAATAGAGGAGAGAAGAAGATAGGAAGAGAGGGATAGGAGAGAGGGTGAGGGGGGAAGATGGGGTGTATAAGGAGGAGTGGTAAGGGGAGAGGGAAGAAGGAGAAAGGAAGGGGAAGTAGAGTAGAAAATGATGGAGGGAAGAAAGGATGTAGAAAGGGGGAGGAGAGAGAGGGAAGAAAGTGTCGTATAAGGTATAAATATGGTATATGGAAAGCAGAAGAGCCAATAACTGGTTTTTGGTTTTTTTTTCTTTGGTAGTTGATGGTAAGATGAATTGATGTAATTACTTAATAATACAACATGATATTGACTATGGAATAGTATACATGTGATTATATGCTATGAAAATGGAAAATAAAAAAAATTTCTACCAGAAAATTAAATTTAGATGCTTGGCAACTGACTCATATTTATGACAGTTGCAGTGTCCCGGGGTCAAGTGTCCCCCTTTTGCGACCTTCTGACAAGCAAAATCAATGGGGAAACCAGATTCACTTACTAACCGCACTACTAATTTAAAAACTGCCGTGATTCCTTTAACAACTGAGCCGTGGTGGCGCAGTGGTTAGAGTGCAGTACTGCAGGCTACTTCTGCTGATCACCGGCTGCCAGCAGTTTGGCAGATCGAATCTCACCAGGCTGTAGGTTGAGTCAGCCTTCCATCCTTCCCAAGTCGGTAAAATGAGGACCCAGATTGCTGGGGGCAAGAGGCTGACTCTGTAAACTGCTTAGAGAGGGCTTTAAAAGCACTATGAAGCGGCATATAAGTCTAAGAGCTATGGCTATTGCTAACTGCGGCAAGAAAATTCATAAAATAGGACAAAACTCACTCAACTAATTTCTCACTTAGCAACATAAATTCTGGGCTCAATTGTGGTCATAGGTTGAGTATATATTAGGGTTAAACTAAGAGTTGAATGTAGGTATGTCTTACATCTTGGATGAAGAAGTCAGGAATTCAATCCTGACCAGCTCAAGATTGACTAAGCCTTTCATCCTTCCCAGATCGGTAGAATGAGGACCCAAATCACATGAAGTGTTGTTATCACGTTATAATGCCTTGGTAAGGCCACACTTCTGAATTCTGAATCCAGTTTTGGTCGCCACGATGTAGAAAAAATGTGGAGACTCTAGAAAGAGTGCAGAGAAGAGCAATGAAGAGGATTAGGGGACTGGAGGCTAAAACATATGAAGAACGCTTGCAGGAACTGGGTATGTCTAGTTTAATGAAAAGAAGGACCAGGGGAGACATGATAGCAGTTTTCAAATATCTCAGGGGCTGCCACAAAGAAGAGGGAGTCAAGATATTCTCCAAGCACCTGATCGTAGGACAAGAAGCAATGGGTGGAAACTAATCAAGGAGAGAAGCAGCCTAGAACTGATGAGAAATTTCCTGACAGTTAGAACAATTAATCAATGGAACAACTTGGCCTCCAGAAGTTGTGAATGCTCCAACACTGGAAAGTTGTTAAGATGTTGGATAACCATTTGTCTGAAACGATATAGGGTTTCCTGCCTAAGCAGGGGGTTGGACTAGAAGACCTCCAAGGTCCCTTCCAACTCTGTTATTCCATATTCTAGATTATTGGAGGCAGAGGTGGGTTCCTACCAGTTCGCACCTATTCGGTAGAACCGGTTCGTCAAATCTACCGAACCGGTTAGAAGAGGTTCCACCAGTGGACCCGGAAAGCAGGCCACACCTACAGAAGAGGTTCCAAATTTTTTTGAAACCCACCATTGACTGGAGGCAATGTGCTGACTCTGTAAACCACTTAGAGAGGGCTGGAAAGCACTGTGAAGTGGTATATAAGTGTAAGTGTTATTGCTATCACTATCACAAATAGCATAGGAGCAACTCTGAGAAAGAAGGAGCACATAAGACCAGAGAGTGGGGGGGGGGGGGAAGGACCTGTGAATCAAGACAAATAAATATCCCGGCAAAAAACATTAGAAAACCGTGATATGAGATGCATTTCCAGACTTCTTTCGGAGCAGAGGGATGTCATAGATAAAAGAGTTAAGAAATAAAAATTAGAGGTGATTTGTCTTCCACCCTGCTTTCTCCCCAACCCCCACCGTTGTTTTCCAAGTACATTTCAGCAACTGGGGGCTGACAGGAATGATAAGTTATCTACCAGACAAGTACAGATTTCTCCTATTTGTCTCTACCATCGCCCTGAGCTCTGAGGAGGTTCAAGCAAGATAACCTGATTAAATGGTTGCCAACTCTCTTCTTGGCGGGGCGCGTGGTGGGGATGAGGCGGCATGCTTTTTGCACAAGTTAAAGCCTTTTAATGCTTTTCATATTTAAGAGGTCTGTTACTTGGATGGATCGGAGCCGGGGAGTCGGTTTTAGGGTTGGGTTTCAGGCCCAAAATGGGTCGGTCGGTCGGTCGGTCGGTCGGTCGGTCGGTCGGTCGGTCTGTCTGTCTGTCTGTCTGTCTGTCTGTCTGTCTGTCTGTCTGTCTGTCTGTCTGTCTGTCTATCTATCTATCTATCTATCTATCTATCTATCTATCTATCTATCTATCTATCTATCATCTACCTACATACCTACCTACCTACCTACCTACCCATTCAATCTCTACATATATCCACTGTATCTGTTTGTCTATCATATTTACCCATCCACTCTACCACTGTCCGTCCGTCCGTCCATCCATCCATCCATCCATCCATCCATCCATCCATCCATCCAACCAACCACTCTATCCATTCATCCACTCTATCCATTCATCCACTCCCTCCCTCCCTCCCTCCCTCCCTCCATCCATCTGTCTATCTATCCCATTTTGGGCCTGAAACCCAATTATAAAACTGACTCCCTAGCTCTCTGTCTCCTTATATATATTATATATATTATTTATAAAAAATAAAATTATATATAAATAAAATTGGCATACACACACAGAGATAGATAGATAGATAGATAGATAGATAGATAGATAGACAGACAGACAGACAGACAGACAGACAGACAGACAGAGAGAGACAGACAGACAGACAGACACACAAACACCTTTTTAAAACCATGAGCATAGAAATGATTTGTGGCAAAGCAGCAATGAATTAACCGGAGTGCTTTTCTCTTTGCAAAAGGCAACTTCTAATCAATTATTTTATGAGGAATAGGAGATAGTCTGGTCTAGTGATTAAAGCACCAGGTTAGAAAATGGGACACTGTGATTTCTAGTTCTATCCTGTTTAGAAAACCACTTGGGTGAGCAGTCATTTTCCCTCAGCGCAACTCACACCACAAGATCATTGCTGTGTGGAAATGAAGAGGAGGAAGGTGTATTAGAATAGCAGAGTTGGAAGGGACCTTGTAGGTCATCCAACCCCTTGCTCAAGCAGGAGACACTACATCATTTCTGACAGATAGCAGTCCAGTCTCTTCTTGAAAGCTTCCAGTGATGAAGTTCCCACAACTTCTGAAGGCAACTTCTGTTCCATGGGTTGATTGTTCTCACTTTAAGAAAATTTCTTCTTATTTTTTGGTTGAATCTCTCCTTGACCAGTTTCCATCCTTGTCTGGCCTTTAGGTGCTTTGGAAAACAAGTTGACCACCCCCCCTTTCTGTGGCAGCCCCTCAAATATTGGAAGATTGCTATCATGTCTCCCCTCTTCAGTAGACTAGCCATGCCAGGTTCCTGCAACCGTTCATCGTATGTTTTAACCTCCAGTCCCCTAATTATCTTGGTTGCTCTTCTCTGCACTTTTTCTAGAGTCTCAATATCTGTTTTATAGTGTGGTGACCAAAACTGGATGCATTATCTAAGTGTGGTCTTACTAAGGCTTTATAGAGTGGCATTAGTGCCTGTAAAATCAAAAATAAAATAATATAAAATAATAATTACTTCTGAGAAGAAGCTTATGGCCGTCTGTCAATATTCCTGTAATACTAGTAGTTTATTTATTTATTTATTTATTTTATTTATTTGTTTGTCTTGTATGCCGCCCACTCCCGGAGGACTCCGGGCGGCTCACAAAAGACAAGGGAAAGCGGGGAACGAGACAAAGACAACATATTAAAAACAAACCCAGCATTCACAATTTCCGTGGAGGTAGATGCTTCTCAGCTCCCCCCAGCCTGCTGGAACAGCCAGGACTTGGTGGCTTTGCGGAAGGCCGGGAGGGTAGTAAGGGTCCAGATCTCAACAGGGAGCTCGTTCCAGAGGGCCGGAGCTGCAACAGAGAAGGCCCTCCCCTAGGGAGTCGCCAGCCGACATTGGCTGGCAGATGGAATCCGGAGGAGACCCAACCTGTACGATCTAATTGGTCTGAGAGAGGTAATCGGCAGGAGGCGGTCTCTCAGATACCCAGGTCCGATGCCATGTAGGGCTTTATAGGTAGCGACCAGCACCTTGAAGCAGATTCGGAGACTGATAGGTAGCCAGTGCAGCTCGCGGAGGATAGGTGTAACGTGGGTGTACCTTGGTGCACCCACAATCGCTCGTGCGGCTGCGTTCTGGACTAATTGGAGTCTTCGAACACTCTTCAAGGGCAGCCCCATGTAGAGCGCATTACAATAATCCAGTCTTGCTTTCTAAAAGGGCAGAGGGTTGGACCAAAGAGCTGTTATGACCCATAGACTTATTTATAAACAATAATAAAGGTAGGATATTAATAAATATGCAAATAGTAGCCTTCTCAACCCCATTTGACAGTGTAGGTAAGTTAATAGCCTGGATACCAATACATTGTGGGCAGTCATGGGTTTCAACATTTTTTAGAACCTCTTCTGTAAGTGTGGCCTGCTTTGTGGGAAGTGGCTTGCCAACCATGTGACTGGATGGGCGTGGCCAACTTGTAAAATGTGGTGAAACTCACTTAACAACGCTCTTGCTTAGCAACCAACATGTTGGCTCAGAAACACTGGCATTTGAAGCACGCAAATCTTAAAGCTGTCAAGTTACAAGACCCTTATATCCCTAGCCATCCCATTTTGCATTGCGATCCTATTTATCGAAGCCTTATTGGTAGCAACCGAATGGGTCTCCCAAAGGCTGTGTGTGTTCCTTGCTAAGAGGCAGCCTGGCCTAAATTTGAAACTCTAGAAAGAGTCCAGAAAAGAGCAAGAAAGATGATTAAGGGACTGGATGCTAAAACATATGAAGAATGGTTGCTGGAACTGGGTGTGTCTAGTTTAATGGAAAGAAGGACTAGGGGAGACATGATAGCAGTCTTCCAATATCTCAGGGGCTGCCACAAAGAGGAGGGAATCAAGCTATTCTCCAAAGCACCTGAGGCCAGGACAAGAAGCAATGGGTGGAAACTAATCAAGGAGAGAAGCAACTTAGAACTAAGGAGAAATTTCCTGACAGTGAGAACAATTAATCAGTGGAACGACTTGCCTCCAGAAGTTGTGAATGCTCCAACACTGGAACTTTTTAAAGAAGATGTCTAAGGTCCTTTCCAAACCCATTATTCAATTCTATTCTAAATTCCCCTTTATGGCAAGCCTGGTTGTGGGTTCCAGTGCCCACTTCCTTCTTCAACCTTCTTAACCAGGTTTCTGAAAAGCTGCAGCAGACGAGACAAAACCAAGGGAACAACAAAGTCCTTGTTGAACGAAGTCCTCTGTGCAAACCAAGTGAGATCAAAATGACGGGTGCGTTAATGATGTGTTTTATGGGCCGCCATCTGTCTCGGGGAAAGGTCAAAGCAAAATGGCCAAGAGCCACTTGGGTGATTGCTGTGTGTCTGTGTGTGTGTGTGTGTGTGTGTGTGTGGTGTGTTTGTGCGAGTATGGATAAATGCTGGCGGGAGGCGCGTCCGAATGGTGGCGGAGGAGCAGGGAAACAGCCCTCCTCTCGTCCCAACACAGCCCAACACAGCTCCGGTGACATCATAAAAATACCATAATTGGGATGTGGTAAATTGCACTGGGCCTGCCTTTGGAATTTGATGTGTCAATAAACAAGTTCAAGGTGACACGTCGGATCAATACCGGGCGACAAGAATCATCCGACGAATTTACTGCAAAGTAATTGGGTGCAAAATGAGTCGAGTCAACCTTCAGACGGCAGGAAAAGCAGAGCGACGGGGCAGGCTACAGGCAAGGGTTTGTAACCTGTCAGACGGTGCTTAAAGGGCCTCACTCGGCTCTAATAGAGTTGTTTTAAGAGAAAGAGAGAGGGGGGAGGGAGGGAGAGAGAGAGAGAGAGGGGGAGGGAGAGCGAGGGAAGGAGGGAGGGAGGGAGAAAGGGAGAGAGAGATGTGCACACACCAATATGCCCCACGCAAGAAAATAATAAATAGAACCATCCTTCTGTCCACCCTCATTTTATTACGAAACTTATACAAAGCATTGATATACTGTATAACACTGCGCACCCTGGAGGGGATTTGCGTAGAGGAACAGGACTACCAACGCTCCCGGTGATCTTCCATATTTATATTTTTCTTCCTGTCTGCATTTAGATGACAAATAAAACAAGCCTAAGAAATCGTTCTAACCCCCAACCCTCCCGCACACACACACATACTCCTCTCTCGATCCAAATAAGGAGATTTTTTTTCAAGGGGCTGGAATTCCTTTTATTTCTCTTTAATTTCTCTCTTGCCTCTGCGTTTTCGATCCAGCAGGAGAACGAATTGTAGATGCATGCGCATGTAAAAGCCATCGTTTATCATTGTGCAACGTAGAACCGGGGGGGGGGGCAAATGACACACGAGGTACTAATGCCACTTTATAAAGCCGTAGTAAAACCACACCTAGAGTTCTCCATCCAGTTTTGGTCACCACACTATAAAAAAAAGATGTTGAGACTCTAGAAAAGAGTGCAGAGAAGAGCAACCAGGATGATGAGGGGACTGGAGGCTAAAACATATTTATTTATTTATTTGTCTATTTATTTATTTATTTATTTGTCTATTTATTTATTTATTTGTCTATTTATTTATTTATTTGTCTTGTATGCCGCCTACTCCCGGAGGATTCCGGGCGGCTCACAAAAGACAAGGGAAAGGGGGAAAATGAGACAAAGACAACATATTAAAAACAAAACCAACATTCACAATTTCTGTGGAGGTAGATGCTTCTCAGCTCCCCCCAATAGCAGTTAGACTTATATACCGCTTCATAGGGCTTTCAGCCCTCTCTAAGCGGTTTACAGAGTCAGCATATTGCCCCCAACAACAATCTGGGTCCTCATTTTACCCACCTCGGAAGGATGGAAGGCTGAGTCAACCTTGAGCCTGGTGAGATTTGAACAGCCGAACTGTAGAACTACAGTCAACTGAAGTAGCCTGCAGTGCTGCATTTAACCACTGCGCCACCTTGGTAGCCTGCTGGAACAGCCAGGACTTGGTGGCTTTGTGGAAGGCCAGGAGGGTAGTAAGGGTCCGGATCTCAACAGGGAGCTCGTTCCAGAGGGCCGGAGCTGCAACAGAGAAGGCTCTCCCCCGGGGAGTCGCCAGCCGACATTGGCTGGCAGATGGAATCCGGAGGAGACCTAACCTGTGTGATCTAATTGGTCTGAGAGAGGTAATCGGCAGGAGGCGGTCTCTCAGGTACATATGAGGAACAATTGCAGGAACTGGGCATGGCTGGTCTAGGGAAGAGAAGGACCAGGGAAGACATGATAGCAGTCTTCCAATATTTGAGGGGCTGCCACAGAGAGGAGAGGGGTCAACTTGTTTTCCAAAGCACCTGGAGGCCAGACAAGGAAGAATGGATGGAAACTGACCAAGGAGAGATTCAACCTAGAAACAAGGAGGAACTTTCTGACAGTGACAACAATCAACCCATGGAACAGAAGTTGCCTTCAGAAGTTGTGGGAGCTTCATCACTGGAGGCTTTCAAGAAGAGACTGGGCTGCCATCTGTCAAAAATGGTGCAGGGTCTCCTGCTTGAGTGGGGATGGGGTTGGAGGTGGACCAGATGACCTAAAAGTTCTCTTCCAACTCGGTTGATTTGTTAGTCATTAATAAAAATAATTAATGGATTTATGTTTTGGGTTTGGAGAAATGTTAGGAAAGTCACCAGGGCTTCTGCTCCCCTTGAAGGTTGCTAATTAATCTAGCTAATCCAGTTGGAATCACTTCGTAATAAAGCATCATTTCCTTAGGACCAAGGAAGAGGAGGGGAGAGATAAGGCACAGGTAGGAGAAAAGGTTCATCCTCAACTGATGATCACAACTGGGACCAAAATTTGCTAAGCGAGATGGTGGTGAAATGAATTCTGCCCCCTTTTTACGACTTTCCTTGCCACGGTTGCTAAATGAGTGAACTGCAGTTGTTCCGTTAGTCACACGGTTGTTAAGTGAACCTGGCTTCCCCATTGACTCTGCTTGTCAGAAGGTTGCAAAAAGGGACCCCGGGACACTGCAACCCGTCATAAATATGAGTCAATTGCCAAGCATCTGAATTTGGACCACCTGACCATGGGGATGCTGCAATGGTCGTTAAGTGTGAAAAAACAGCCCTAAGTCACTTCTTCCACTGCTGTCGTAACTTTGAACGGCCACTCAACAAACTGTTTCAAGTTGAGGATTATCTAGATTCACAAGTTTATAATTTATTTCAACATAGGAACTGACTTTTATTTTCAACAGAGGAAATTAAGGGAAGAAAAAAGGGACAGAGAACGGCCACAGTGCCAAACTTGGTCTATTTGCAGGTTAGTCCTCAACTTACAACCAGTCTTTTAGTGACTCTTTGATTATTTTGCAATAGCATTGTTTTTCCTCTCCTTTCCCCTCTTCCTTTTCCTCCTTCTCCTCCTCTTCCTCCTTCTCCTCCTCCTTCTCCTTTCCCCTCTTCCTTCTCCTTCTCCTCCTCCTCCTCCTCCTCCTCCTCCTCCTCCTCCTCCTCTTCCTTTCCTCTCTTCTTTCTGTTCCTCCTCCTTCTCCTCTGCTTCCTTCTCCTTCTCCTACTCCTTCTCTTCCTTCTCCTTCTCCTCCTCTTCCTTTTCCCCTTCTCCTTCTCCTTCTCTTCCTTCTCCTCCTCCTCTTCCTTCTTCTCCTCCACCTCTTTCTTTTCTCTCTTCTTTCTTCTCGTCCTCCTTCTCCTCTGCTTCCTTCTCCTTTCCCCTCTTCCTTCTCCTTCTCCTCTTCCTTCTTCTTATCCAATTTCGCCTCCTCCTCCTTCTCCTCTTCCTTCTCCTCCTCCTCCACCTCTTTCTTTTCTCTCTTCTTTCTTCTCCTCCTCCTTCTCCTCTGCTTCCTTCTCCTTCTCCTTTCCCCTTCCTTCTCCTTCTCCTCTTCCTTCTTCTTCTCATCCTCTTTCGCCTCCTCCTCCTCCTCTTCCTTCTTCTCCTCCTCCTCCACCTCTTTCTTTTCTCTCTTCTTTCTTCTCCTCCTCCGCTTCCTTCTCCTTCTCCTTTCCCCTCTTCCTTCTCCTTCTTCTCTTCCTTCTTCTTCTCATCCTCTTTCGCCTTCTCCTCTTCCTTCTCCTCCTCCTCCTTCCCCCCGCCTTCTCATTCTCCTCCTCTTCCTCCTCCTTTCTCCTCCTCCTCCTCCTTTCCCCTCTTCTCCTACTCCTTCTCTTCCTTCTCCTCCTCTTCCTTCTCCTCCTCCTCTTCCTTTCCTCTTTTCTTTCTTCTCCTCCTTCTCCTCCGCTTCCTCCTCCTCCTTTCCCCTCTTTCTTCTCCTTCTCATCCTCTTTCGCTTCCTCCTCCTTCTCCTCCGCTTCCTCCTCCTCCTCCTCCTTTCCCTCTTCCTTCTCCTTCTCCTCCTCTTGAAGGACGCTGAAGAAATGTGTCATCCCTCTCATCATCTTACAACACAGACTTTTGAAGGCAAAGCTTCCATTCGCTTCTGCTTATAGATTTTGCAGATCCTGGGAAATGACCGTTCCTGCCTTCCCCGGGCTAAAAACGGAGAGCTTCTGGCAGCCAGAACAACTCCATAACTTACCATAATCCCTCCACAAGAGTGGGAGGGAAAAAAAAACCAGGCAAACTTGATATTCCACTTTATTGATGGACTGCCCAGACTGGATGAAGCAACGTGAAGCATTTGTAAGCTTTGGACAAACCGAGGTTCTGGCTAAAAGGCTGAAAATTTAATGGATGTCAAGAAGTCGGAATGGGGAGAGGATTTCAGCTTAAAGGGATTTAAGTGGGAGACAGATGCCAAGAATCAGATCTCTGCAAAGATTTATGGATGTACATAGCTTGAACCCCACACCTGACAAGGCTTCCTTGATAGCCAGTAGGTAGTTACTGTGTATTGGAAAAACTCAATGACCTCAAACTGATCCCAGAGAAATTCACTAACTGTGAATTGAGTAGGAACTGGGATGGTAGAATGGATACTTTATTAAACCAGAACAGCCTCTATTAAATACAATCACTACCATTTTAAATGGAGGGACGCGGCGGCTCAGTGGCTAAGACGCTGAGCTTGTCGATCAGAAAGGTTGGCAGTTCGGCAGTTCGAATCCCTAGCGCCGCGTAACCAAGTGAGCTCCTGTGACTTGTCCCAGCTTCTGCCAACCTGGCAGTTCGAAAGCATGTAAAAATGCAAGGAGAAAAATAGGAATCACCTTTGGTGGGAAGGTAACAGCGTTCCGTGCGCCTTCGGCGTTATAAATAGTCCTCGACTTGCAACCGTCATTAGTGACCTTCATTCTAAGTTACAACGGCACTGAAAAAGGTGACTTATGACAGTTTGTCACATTTATGACCCTTGCAGTATCCTCATGATTACCTAATCAAAATCAGGTTGCTTGGCAGTGGGCATGCATGTAAGATTGTTGCCCTGTCCTCGGGTTATGTGATTGCTATTTGCAACCTCCCCAGCCGGCCTCTGACCACAAAGTCAATGGAGGAAGCCAGATTTGCTTAACAGCCACGTGATTCACTTAACGACTGTAGCGATTTGCTTAACAATTGTGACCAACAAATGGCATAAAACAGGAATCAGGTCACCCAACAACTATCTTGCTTAGTGATGGAAATTGTGAGCTCCCTTGCGGTCATAAGTTGAGGACTGCCTACAGAGCACTTTGCTGAATGAATCCGATCACCAATGGCTGTCAAGTGGCACGTGGCTCAAAGCCAATCCTTCCCATTAAAAACATTTTGCCTGGGCCCCAAACTCCACCATATTAACCGGACACGGAGAGATAATGGAAGCGAGCCAAGGTGGCGCAGTGGTTAAATGCAGCACTGCAGGCTACTGCTAGATCAGCAGTTCAGCGGTTCAAATCCCACCGGCTCAGGGTTGACTCAGCCTTCCATCCTTCTGAGGTGGGTAAAATGAGGACCCAGATTGTTGGGGGCAATATGCTGACTCTCTGTAAACCGCTTAGAGAGGGCTGAAAGCCCTATGAAGCGGTATATAAGTCTACTGCTATTGCTATTGCGGCGAAAGCCTGGCTGGAAATTGAAGCCATCCCATACCTGGATCTTGCTTAGCAAGATGCAATGCGGAAGACAAACCGGTTATTTTGAGCCTAGAACTTTTGCTCCTGACCTAGATGGATTTCTCTTTCCCAAATTACAATTCCGTGGATTAATGAGCAGCACAAATGCAAATGTTCTCGGCTTCCTTCCAGGTGCATTAAACTCCTTCTCCAACGTACGAATTTGGTTTCTGACCCTACGTTGCCTCTTAAGTAATTGTGTTTTTTTTTAAAATATAGAATAGAATGGAATAGATTTAGAGTAGAGTAGAGTAGAGTAAAAATTACTAGAATAGATTAGAGTAGCACGGTAGAGTAGAGTAAATTAGAATAGAGTAGAATTAGAGTAGAGTAGAGTAGAGTAGAACAGAACAGACTAGAATAGAATTAGAGTAGAGTAGAATTAGCTAGAGTAGAACAGAACAGAACCGAACAGACTAGAATAGAATTAGATTAGAATAAAGTAAAAATTAATAGAATAGAGTAGTACAGTAGTACAGTAGTACTGTAGTAGAGTAGAGTAAATTAGAATAGAGTAGAATTAGAGTAGAGTAGAACAGAACAAAACACAACAGAACAGACTAGAATAGAATTAGAGTAGAATAGAGTAAAGTAAAAATTAATAGAATAGAGTAGTGCAGTAGAATAGAGTAAATATTAGAATAGAGTAGAATTAGAGTGGAGTAGAGTAGAACAGAACAGACTAGAATAGAATTAGAGTAGAGTAGAATTAGATATAGTAGAACCGAACCGAACAGACTAGAATAGAATTAGATTAGAATAAAGTAAAAATTAATAGAATAGAGTAGTACAGTAGTACAGTAGTACTGCAGTAGAGTAGAGTAAATTAGAATAGAGTAGAATTAGAGTGGAGTAGAGTAGAACAGAACCGAACAGACTAGAATAGAATTAGATTAGAATGGAATAAAAATTAATAGAATAGAGTAGAGTAGTGCAGTAGAATAGAGTAAATTAGAATAGAGTAGAATTAGAGTAGAGTAGAGTAGAACAGAACAGAACAGAACAGAACAGAACAGACTAGAATAGAATTAGAGTAGAGTAGAATAAAAAATTAATAGAGTAGAGTAGCGCAGTAGAGTAAATTAGAATAGAGTAGAATTAGAACAGAACAGAATAAGAGAGTTGGAAAGGATCTTGGAGGTCTTCTAGGCCAGCCCCCTGCTCAGGCAGGAAACCCTAACCCCCTGATGGTCAACCTGTGGCACTCATACCACAGGTGGTACGTGGAGTCCTCTCTGCGGGTACGTGATCCATCGCCCCAGCTCAGCTCCACCGTGCATGTGCATGCGCCTTCTTCCAGCCAGCTGATTTTTGGATCTCTGCTGCGCATGCCCAGGGTGCGAGCAGGAGATGCACACACATGCACAGGGGGGCAAGGGCATGCATATGCGTTGGGGGGGGGGGGAGTGGGTGCTCAGGGTGCGGGAGGGTGGGCCCCCTCACCCCATTTTTGGTCCCAGGCAGCGTCAGAGAAGCCTGCTAGCCCCAAAATGGGCTGTGTGTGTATGTGTGTGGTGCAAAATGGCCACAAAACACTTTTTAACACTCATGTAACTTTGAGCAGTCACTAAATGAACGGTTGTAAGTTGTGAACTACCTGTATTTGAATATCCCCACTAATTTCCAGCCAATTTTCCTTTTCGTACATCAATTTCCTATTTTTCGTGAACTACTGTATTTTTCGGAGTATAAGACGCACCTTCCCCCCCACCTAAAAGAGGGTGAAAATTTGGGTGCGTCTTATACACTGAATGTACCTCTTTGCAATTTACCTCTTTTCAGCAAAGGTGTGTGTGCACGTGTGTGCGTGTTGCTGAGGCTTCAATAAACTATAGCAATCTCTGCAGCCTGTAACAGCTGATGATTGGGAGAAATTGAAAGTGAAACTTGCTGTTTGCTGGAAGACAGAAGCAGAATCTTTTTTTCTTGTGCTAATCAGGCTGTTTGCTACAAGGAGGTAAGTCAACAACTATAAAGGCCTATAGAATGTTCAAATTATTAGTCTTATTTTTTAAAGACTGCTTTATTATTATTCTAGACAACTTAACAAAATGAAGAAGCTTTTTAAAATAAATGCTTGATCTGAAGAGGCCCAGTGCTATTGTTTTAAAAAGTGCTATTCTGTTAAATTGCAGAGAATAACTATACTTCCAGAAAGCACATCACTTTTAACAGCATCTGTACAAGTATAGTCTGAAATATAACACTACAAACAGTGTATATTGTCTGGGTTCCACCACAAATCCGCGAAGCCCTTATCCGCGGAGACATAAGCGTGAAGACTAATTCGCGCCGTTCGAAGCACTAAGGAAAAACGCGACCCTACTGCGATGACATAATTGCGGAGGGCAAATCCGCGCATTCCCAAGCACTCAGTACCCTAAACCTAACCCTAAACCTAACCCTAAACCTAACCCTAAACCTAACCCTAAACCTAACCCTAAACCTAACCCTAAACTAACCCTAACCCTAACCCTAACCCTAAACCTAACCCTAACCCTTAACCTAACCCTAACCCTAACCCTAACCCTAACCCTAACCCTAACCCTAAACCTAACCCTAAACCTAACCCTAACCCTAAACCTAACCCTAAACCTAACCCTAAACCTAACCCTAAACCTAACCCTAAACCTAACCCTAAACCTAACCCCTAAACCTAATCCTAACCCTTACCTTAATTGAAATCGGCTTTCTGCTGCGGCGCCGTTTTAAAGCGCCCTTCTGTCGCAGCTTTAGCGACGCGATTTTATCACCGCTATTTTGACGAGCACGGTTTTATCGTGCCACGTATTGTCTGTACCTTTTGTTGCAAGGAGGCAAATTGCTGGGAGGCAGATATTTTTCCCTTGTTTCTTCCCCAAAATCTAGGTGCGTCTTATACTTTGGAGCGTCTTATACTCCGAAAAATACAGTATATATTTCTGAAACACACACGCACACACACTCACACACACACATACACACAGACAGACAGACACACACATCTGTAAATCTGGCTTCGTTTTTTAGTTGCTTACCATGTTACATTAATTCATATATTCATAGGTCTATGTCTATGTATACAGTATATAGACATCCAATAATAATCCAATAGCAGTAGACTTATATACCGCTTCATAGGCCTTTCAGGCCTCTCTAAGCGGTTTACAGAGAGTCAGCATATTGCCCCCAACAATCTGGGTCCTCATTTTACCCACCTCGGAAGGATGGAAGGCTGAGTCAACCCTGAGCCGGTGAGATTTGAACCGCTGACCTGCTGATCTAGCAGTAGCCTGCAGTGCTGCTTTTAACCACTGCGCCACCTTGGCTCATCGACAAAGATATGTATATATGGGCTATTGTAATATGGTAAGATACTGC